>NC_091300.1:53276773-53576773 GCF_038502225.1 Cherax quadricarinatus | reverse complement strand
CAAAAGTCTAAATCTGCTCACCATTAAGAACATCCATACTTATTCATGTGCCTAATACATATGCAGAACAATACACGCAAATATAAACCCTCCACTCAAACTTCTCCTCACCAACCTTAACAGGACACATGACCATAACACAAGACACAGATCTCTCTTTGATGTACCCCGTGTCCATATCACACTGTGTAAAAACTCTATGCACATAAAGGGCCCCAAAATATGGAATTCATTACCAGAAGATACTGAAGGAACCCAGTCTGAAAATCAATTTAAGACTTCTCAAAATCCACTTAATCACCCTAGACTAAATGCTCAATACTCATTACTTACATACTCAGTATGTATTCCCATATCATAATTTCAACAATTACTTTTGAATCTTTTATCCATTGTCGACGGGAATAAAGTTGAATCATTGTTTCACAAAAAGCATTTTTGAATATATGAATATATCTTTTGTCTTATATACATTAGATTCACTTATAATTAATAATCTACTGTACAACTGTGATATAATTCTTAGTGTTAAGTAGTCTGTAGGCCAGTAATGTTAAGTCGGCCCATAATGCATAGGCATAATAGAGGCTCTCTTTGCATTGCAACCCACTATTGTAAATACATAATCTCAATGTACTATTTCCAAAGACATAAATAAATATATAAATAAATAAATAAATGTTGTATAACATCATATATCATACATCCTACAGCATCAGATTCCTGTCATGATCACTGCTATTCATCTTATCCTGGGCTTCACTTTACCGTTCAGCTCTGCACTCAGGTGTGGCGTTATGTGGTCAATGCATGGATGTGTGGGATGTAATTAGTATGGGGACTTATTACACATTAAAAAAAAAACTTTTATGATGTATGACATCATATATCATACATCCCACAGCATCTTATTTCTGTAATGATCACTGCTGTTTATCTTGTCCTGGGCAGTTATATGTAGTGGTGATGGCTGGGTTTTGGTGATGAAAGGTAGTTCGGTGGTCAGGGGTATGGGTGCCGGGGGGGGGGGGACCATCCCCGCTGGTTGGGGTGTCAGAGGTGGAGGGTGGTGAGAGGATTTGGTGATGCGAGAAGTGGGTCATAATAAGCGTGTATGCACCTGGAGAAGAGAGGAATGCAGAGGAGAGAGAGAGATTTTGGGAGATGTTAAGTGAATGTATAGGAGCCTTTGAACCAAGTGAGAGAGTAATTGTGGTAGGGGACTTGAATGCTAAAGTAGGAGAAACTTTTAGAGAGGGTGTGGTAGGTAAGTTTGGGGTGCCAGGTGTAAATGATAATGGGAGCCCTTTGATTGAACTTTGTATAGAAAGGGGTTTAGTTATAGGTAATACATATTTTAAGAAAAAGAGGATAAATAAGTATACACGATATGATGTAGGGCGAAATGACAGTAGTTTGTTGGATTATGTATTGGTAGATAAAAGACTGTTGAGTAGACTTCAGGATGTACATGTTTATAGAGGGGCCACAGATATATCAGATCACTTTCTAGTTGTAGCTACACTGAGAGTAAAAGGTAGATGGGATACAAGGAGAATAGAAGCATCAGGGAAGAGAGAGGTGAAGGTTTATAAACTAAAAGAGGAGGCAGTTAGGGTAAGATATAAACAGCTATTGGAGGATAGATGGGCTAATGAGAGCATAGGCAATGGGGTCGAAGAGGTATGGGGTAGGTTTAAAAATGTAGTGTTAGAGTGTTCAGCAGAAGTTTGTGGTTACAGGAAAGTGGGTGCAGGAGGGAAGAGGAGCGATTGGTGGAATGATGATGTAAAGAGAGTAGTAAGGGAGAAAAAGTTAGCATATGAGAAGTTTTTACAAAGTAGAAGTGATGCAAGGAGGGAAGAGTATATGGAGAAAAAGAGAGAAGTTAAGAGAGTGGTGAAGCAATGTAAAAAGAGAGCAAATGAGAGAGTGGGTGAGATGTTATCAACAAATTTTGTTGAAAATAAGAAAAAGTTTTGGAGTGAGATTAACAAGTTAAGAAAGCCTAGAGAACAAATGGATTTGTCAGTTAAAAATAGGAGAGGAGAGTTATTAAATGGAGAGTTAGAGGTATTGGGAAGATGGAAGGAATATTTTGAGGAATTGTTAAATGTTGATGAAGATAGGGAAGCTGTGATTTCGTGTATAGGGCAAGGAGGAATAACATCTTGTAGGAGTGAGGAAGAGCCAGTTGTGAGTGTGGGGGAAGTTCGTGAGGCAGTAGGTAAAATGAAAGGGGGTAAGGCAGCCGGGATTGATGGGATAAAGATAGAAATGTTAAAAGCAGGTGGGGATATAGTTTTGGAGTGGTTGGTGCAATTATTTAATAAATGTATGGAAGAGGGTAAGGTACCTAGGGATTGGCAGAGAGCATGCATAGTTCCTTTGTATAAAGGCAAAGGGGATAAAAGAGAGTGCAAAAATTATAGGGGGATAAGTCTGTTGAGTGTACCTGGTAAAGTGTATGGTAGAGTTATAATTGAAAGAATTAAGAGTAAGACGGAGAATAGGATAGCAGATGAACAAGGAGGCTTTAGGAAAGGTAGGGGGTGTGTGGACCAGGTGTTTACAGTGAAACATATAAGTGAACAGTATTTAGATAAGGCTAAAGAGGTCTTTGTGGCATTTATGGATTTGGAAAAGGCGTATGACAGGGTGGATAGGGGGGCAATGTGGCAGATGTTGCAAGTGTATGGTGTAGGAGGTAGGTTACTGAAAGCAGTGAAGAGTTTTTACGAGGATAGTGAGGCTCAAGTTAGAGTATGTAGGAAAGAGGGAAATTTTTTCCCAGTAAAAGTAGGCCTTAGACAAGGATGTGTGATGTCACCGTGGTTGTTTAATATATTTATAGATGGGGTTGTAAGAGAAGTAAATGCGAGGGTCTTGGCAAGAGGCGTGGAGTTAAAAGATAAAGAATCACACACAAAGTGGGAGTTGTCACAGCTGCTCTTTGCTGATGACACTGTGCTCTTGGGAGATTCTGAAGAGAAGTTGCAGAGATTGGTGGATGAATTTGGTAGGGTGTGCAAAAGAAGAAAATTAAAGGTGAATACAGGAAAGAGTAAGGTTATGAGGATAACAAAAAGATTAGGTGATGAAAGATTGAATATCAGATTGGAGGGAGAGAGTATGGAGGAGGTGAACGTATTCAGATATTTGGGAGTGGACGTGTCAGCGGATGGGTCTATGAAAGATGAGGTGAATCATAGAATTGATGAGGGAAAAAGAGTGAGTGGTGCACTTAGGAGTCTGTGGAGACAAAGAACTTTGTCCTTGGAGGCAAAGAGGGGAATGTATAAGAGTATAGTTTTACCAACGCTCTTATATGGGTGTGAAGCGTGGGTGATGAATGTTGCAGCGAGGAGAAGGCTGGAGGCAGTGAAGATGTCATGTCTGAGGGCAATGTGTGGTGTGAATATAATGCAGAGAATTCGTAGTTTGGAAGTTAGGAGGAGGTGCGGGATTACCAAAACTGTTGTCCAGAGGGCTGAGGAAGGGTTGTTGAGGTGGTTCGGACATGTAGAGAGAATGGAGCGAAACAGAATGACTTCAAGAGTGTATCAGTCTGTAGTGGAAGGAAGGCGGGGTAGGGGTCGGCCTAGGAAGGGTTGGAGGGAGGGGGTAAAGGAGGTTTTGTGTGCGAGGGGCTTGGACTTCCAGCAGGCATGCGTGAGCGTGTTTGATAGGAGTGAATGGAGACAAATGGTTTTTAATACTTGACGTGCTGTTGGAGTGTGAGCAAAGTAACATTTATGAAGGGATTCAGGGAAACCGGCAGGCCGGACTTGAGTCCTGGAGATGGGAAGTACAGTGCCTGCACTCTGAAGGAGGGGTGTTAATGTTGCAGTTTAAAAACTGTAGTGTAAAGCACCCTTCTGGCAAGACAGTGATGGAGGGAATGATGGTGAAAGTTTTTCTTTTTCGGGCCACCCTGCCTTGGTGGGAATCGGCCGGTGTGATAATAATAAAAAAATTATCCTTTTCCACTATCTAATCACTGCATGTTCACTGTTTTCCTGCATATCGATCCACTATCTCTTATTTTATTACTTCTACTATGGCTTAATGCTCATCCAATTTGTATCCCCATGTCTCCACTTTGCTTGGTTTGGTGATGAGGTGGGTCTGTGGTATGGGTGCCAGCAGGGGTGATGAGGTGGGTCCATGGTATGGGTGCCAGCGGGGGCGGGGGAACCACCCCCGATGGTTGGGGTATGAAGGGGGGGTCAGCGGGGGAGAGGTGAGGGGATTAGTGGGGTGCGCGTAAACTTGCGGAGTTTGTTCCCATATAATTGCACCCTATCCATATAATTACACCCTATCCATATAATTACACCCTATCTATAAACTTAACCTGACTCTCTCCAACTAAAACAATGTTCTTACCTTCGCTTGTGAAATTCATCGTGACGTTCTTGATGGTCTTTGTTGGGTTTTCAAGGGATGTCTCACTCACGTCTGCCAATGCTTCCTTGGTGCTCGTTGTGACATTCCCAGTAGACAACCCACATTCATCAGGTAGCACCGAAAATGTGTTGGAAGTTTCCACAGTAGTCTTCTGGTTCTTCGTTGTTTCTGCCTCTCCAACAGTCTTCTTGGTCCTCAGCTTGGTTCCATGTTGCCCAGCCACTGACCAGGTTCCCCTCTTAACCTGAGGGCTCACAACAGGAGGATTACTACGAATCCTCTTGTTCTCCTCCATTAATCGTCGTATCTCCACCTTAGCAACCCTAACCTCCTCTTTTAGCTGCTGGGAGAGTTGCTCAAGAGAGGACATCTTGGTTCAGATTCAAAGAGAGCACACAGCCAAGTCTTCACAGAGCTAAGTACAGGTCACCACTGACTAAGTACAGGTCACCACTCAGTGAGTACAGGTCACCACTGACACCCGTTCCAGACACCCAAAAGTATTAACAAAAATTATTTTTTTCATAGATTAAATATAGATTTACATGCAGAAAAGAATGAAAAATCAAGTATAATTCAAATTCAAATTCAAAGTTTATTCTCTATAAGGATTACAATGCTGAGTTTACAGAATTTGGTTATTGTGTGGTTTACATGTAGTAAAATAATAATTACAGAGTGTACCACTAGAACACCTAGCATGGCTAGGCATTTCGGGCAGACTTACATTAAATCTTAAGTTTAAAATATTACAAAATTATGAGGTAAGTTGGTATTATGGCTAAGTGACTAAATACTAGTTGTGAGTTTAGCAATGTGAATGCTTTTGTTTTGGCACTATACAACAAATTTTGTTGAAAATAAGAAAACGTTTTGGAGTGAGATTAACAAGTTAAGAAAGCCTAGAGAACAAATGGATTTGTCAGTTAAAAATAGGAGAGGAGAGTTATTAAATGGAGAGTTAGAGGTATTGGGAAGATAGAGGGAATATTTTGAGAAATTGTTAAATGTTGATGAAGATAGGGAAGCTGTGATTTCGTGTATAGGGCAAGGAGGAACAACATCTTGTAGGAGTGAGGAAGAGCCAGTTGCGAGTGTGGGGGAAGTTCGTGAGGCAGTAGGTAAAATGAAAGGGGGTAAGGCAGTCGGGATTGATGGGATAAAGATAGAAATGTTAAAAGCAGGTGGGGATATAGTTTTGGAGTGGTTGGTGCAGTTATTTAATAAATGTATGGAAGAGGGTAAGGTACCTAGGGATTGGCAGAGAGCATGCATAGTTCCTTTGTATAAAGGCAAAGGGGATAAAAATGAGTGCAAAAATTATAGGGGGATAAGTCTGTTGAGTATACCTGGCAAAGTGTATGGTAGAGTTATTATTGAAAGAATTAAGAGTAAGACGGAGAATAGGATACCAGATGAACAAGGAGGCTTTAGGAAAGGTAGGGGGTGTGTGGACCAGGTGTTTACAGTGAAACATATAAGTGAACAGTATTTAGATAATGCTAAAGAGGTCTTTGTGGCATTTATGGATTTGGAAAAGGCATATGACAGGGTGGATAGGGGGGCAATGTGGCAGATGTTGCAGGTGTATGGTGTAGGAGGTAGGTTACTGAAAGCAGTGAAGAGTTTTTACGAGGATAGTGAGGCTCAAGTTAGAGTATGTAGGAAAGAGGGAAATTATTTCCCAATAAAAGTAGGCCTTAGACAAGGATATGTGATGTCACCGTGGTTGTTTAATATATTTATAGATTGGGTTGTAAGAGAAGTAAATGCGAGGGTCTTGGCAAGAGGCGTGGAGTTAAAAGATAAAGAATCACACATAAAGTGGGAGTTGTCACAGTTGCTCTTTGCTGATGACACTGTGCTCTTGGGAGATTCTGAAGAGAAGTTGCAGAGATTGGTGGATGAATTTGGTAGGGTGTGCAAAAGAAGAAAATTGAAAGTGAATACAGGAAAGAGTAAGGTTATGAGGATAACAAAAAGATTAGGTGATGAAAGATTGGATATCAGATTGGAGGGAGAGAGTATGGAGGAGGTGAATGTATTCAGATATTTGGGAGTGGACGTGTCAGCGGATGGGTCTATGAAAGATGAGGTGAATCATAGAATTGATGAGGGGGAAAATGGTGAGTGGTGCACTTAGGAGTCTGTGGAGACAAAGAACTTTGTCCTTGGAGGCAAAGAGGGGAATGTATGAGAGTATAGTTTTACCAACGCTCTTATATGGGTGTGAAGCATGGGTGATGAATGTTGCAGTGAGGAGAAGGCTGGAGGCAGTGGAGATGTCATGTCTGAGAGCAATGTGTGGTGTGAATATAATGCAGAGAATTCGTAGTTTGGAAGTTAGGAGGAGGTGCGGGATTACCAAAACTGTTGTCCAGAGGGCTGAGGAAGGGTTGTTGAGGTGGTTCGGACATGTGGAGAGAATGGAGCGAAACAGAATAACTTCAAGAGTGTATCAGTCTGTAGTGGAAGGAAGGTGGGGTAGGGGTCAGACTAGGAAAGGTTGGAGGGAGGGGGTAAAGGAGGTTTTGTGTGCGAGGGGCTTGGACTTCCAGCAGACATGCGTGAGCGTGTTTGATAGGAGTGAATGGAGACAAATGGTTTTTAATACTTGACGTGCTGTTGGAGTGTGAGCAAAGTAACATTTATGAAGGGGTTCAGGGAAACCGGCAGGCCGGACTTGAGTCCTGGAGATGGGAAGTACAGTGCCTGCACTCTGAAGGAGGGGTGTTAATGTTGCAGTTTAAAAACTGTAATGTAAAGCACCCTTCTGGCAAGACAGTGATGGAGTGAATGATGGTGAAAGTTTTTCTTTTTCGGGCCACCCTGCCTTGGTGGGAATCGGCCAGTGTGATAAAAAAAAAAAAAACATAGTTTCAGTATTGGAGTATCACAGGCCAACTTATGACTAGTTAAGATTCATTATTTTGAGATTGAGATTGATATTTCTGTTTATGGTCAAATGGGTGAGTGAGTGTAAGTGTGAACCACCAGGTGGTATTCGTATTATTAGTTGACACGGTGTATCAGGGAGATAAGATGTTTTCTGATCGTAGTTTTGAAGGTGATGATTGTGTCTGCAGTTTTGGAATTTTCAGGTAGGGTGTTCCAGATTTTAGGGCCTTTGACATACATTGAATTTTTGTAAAGGTTTAGTCAGACACGGGGAATGTCATAGAGATGTTTGTGTCTGGTGTTGTGCCTGTGGGTTCTGTCACAACTATCAAGAAAGCATTTTAGGTCAAGGTTAATATTGGAATTTAAGGTCCTATAGATGTAGATTGCACAGTAGTAAGTGTGGATGTACTGAATAGGGAGTAAGTTTAGATCTATGAAGAGTGGGGGTGTGTGTTGCCAGGGATGGGATTTAGTGATTATTCTTACTGCGGCTTTTTGTTGGGTTATTATTGGCTTTAGGTGTGTTGCTGCAGTTGAACCCCAAGCACAGATAGCATAGGTGAGGTATGGATATATAAGTGAATGGTATAGTGTGAGAAGGGCAGTTTGCGGCACGTAGTATCGTATCTTGGAGAGGATCCCAACCGTTTTGGATACTTTTTTGGTTATGTGTTGGATATGGGTGCTGAAGTTCAGGTTGTTGTCGAGGTATAGGCCTAGGAATTTGCCCTCATTATGCCTGGCAATTAGAGTGTTGTTGATCTTAATGTTAATTTGCGCATCTCTTGCTCTGCTACCAAACATAATGTAGTAGGTTTTGTCAACGTTAAGCGTAAGTTTATTGGCTGTCATCCAAGTCGATATTTTGATCAGCTCCTCATTAACAATGGTGTTGAGGGCGGCAAGATTAGGGTGAGAGATGACATAAGTCGTGTCGTCAGCAAAGAGAATGGGGTTCAGGTGTCGAGATACGTTTGGAAGATCATTGATGTATATGAGGAAGAGCAGGGGACCAAGTACACTTCCCTGCGAAACTCCAGTATCAAGTGGCTGTGTTGTTGATGCTGTGTCTTTAATGGTGACGTACTGATACCTATTAGTAAGGTAAGATTTGAAATATGCAAGCGCATGGCCTCTTATACCATAATGGTCAAGTTTGTGGAATAGGATGCCGTGGTCTACTGTGTCAAAAGCTTTTCTTAGGTCAATAAAAATTCCTAGTGGATATTCCTTATTTTCCAATGCTGTGTAAAGCAGATCTAGCATTTTTATGATTGCATCATTAGGGCTTTTATTTTTCCTGAATCCAAATTGGCAGGGATTGAGTATGTTTTGTGACGTTATAAATGAATACAGTCTCCTGTGCACGAGTTTCTCAAAGATTTTGGATAGCAATAGTAAGTTCGATATTGGCCTATAGTTGTTTAAATCTGTAGGGTCACCACCTGCCTCGTATGGTAAGGACCTGCCTCGTATGGTAAGGACCTGCCTCGTATGTAAGGACCTGCCTCGTATGGGCCAGTAGGCCTTCTGCAGTGTTCCTACATTCTTATGTTCTTATGTTCTTATGTATTGGTGTAACCCTTGCCGTCTTGAGTAATTTCGGGAAGGTGCTAGTTTCTAATGACTTGTTAAAAAGTAATGAGATAATATGCACGAGGACATGGGCCACTCTCTTGTACAATAATGGTGGGACATGAGACAGATTCCCTGAGTTATTTTTAAGTGACTTTATAATCTTGGTGACTTCCATGGGCTCAGTTGGAGCAAGATAGAAGGAATTTGGGAAATTCCCATCTAGGTAGTCCCCAGCATGGGCATTGGTACGTGGGATTTTATTGGCAAGATTAGAACCTATGGTTGAGAAGAAGTCGTTTATCTTGTTAGCTGTGTCAGTGGGTTGCCGTGGTGTTTCATTAGGTTTACTTAGGACAATATTCTTGTTTTTTTCAGTTTGTGGGTCCCTAGAATCTGAGAGAGTGTTTTCCAGGTCTTTTTTATATCTCCTCTTGTGTCAGTGAATCTACTGGAGTAGTATAGTTGTTTGGCTTTCTTTATTACTTTGGTGAGAGCTGATGAATAGTGTTTAAGAATATCTTTGTGTATTAAGCCCTGTCTGTATTGCTTTTCATATTGGTGTTTCTTGTCAATGGATTTCAGAATGGTGCTGGTTAGCCATGGGCAACCAAGCCTTTTGTTTGTGATCTGTTTCGTTTTTATAGGACAATGTTTGTTGTATAGTCTAAGTAGTTTGTTAAGAAAAATGTCTGTCCAGTCCTGAATACCATTGACCTTGGAGAATTCTGTAGGCCAGTCAACAGTCTCTAGGTCAGCTGTGAACTTCCTTATTGAGGCCTCATCATGGAGTCTTAATGAGACTTTGTTGTATTCAAGTGGTGGTTTACTAATGTTTGTCAAGAGGAAGGTAGGGTAGTGGTCTGTAGTGCTATCTGTGATTATCCCTGATTTAAGGGGGGCTAGTATATTGGTCCATATGTGGTCTATTATAGTTGCACTTGTTTCAGTGAGCCTGGTTGGTTTAGTTATTGTTGGTATGAGAAGTGTGTTGTTCATATTGTTGATGAAATCAGTTACAGGCTGATCATCTAGTAGGCCAAGGTTGATGTTGAAGTCTCCAGCTAAGAGAAGGTGGTGCTTATTCATTTGTCTGTTTGTTATTAGTGCCTTTAATTTCTCACTGAAGTTTGGGATGTTTGTGTGGGGTATCCGGTAAATGGCATCGATTGTTAAAGGCGTCTTAAGGTTTTTTACAGTAAAATTAGCAAAAATGTATTCTCCATATTCATCACTAAAGCAATTGGTGCTATTTTTTATTATTTATTATCACACTGGCCGATTCCCACCAAGGCAGGGTGGCCCGAAAAAGAAAAACTTTCACCATCATTCGCTCCATCACTGTCTTGCCAGAAGGGTGCTTTACACTACAGTTTTTAAACTGCAACATTAACACCCCTCCTTCAGAGTGCAGGCACTGTACTTCCCATCTCCAGGACTCAAGTCCGGCCTGCCGGTTTCCCTGAATCCCTTCATAAATGTTACTTTGCTCACACTCCAACAGCACGTCAAGTATTAAAAACCATTTGTCTCCATTCACTCCTATCAAACACGCTCACGCATGCCTGCTGGAAGTCCAAGCCCCTCGCACACAAAACCTCCTTTACTCCCTCCCTCCAACCCTTCCTAGGCCGACCCCTACCCCGCCTTCCTTCCACTACAGACTGATACACTCTTGAAGTCATTCTGTTTCGCTCCATTCTCTCTACATGTCCGAACCACCTCAACAACCCTTCCTCAGCCCTCTGGACAACAGTTTTGGTAATCCCGCACCTCCTCCTAACTTCCAAACTACGAATTCTCTGCATTATATTCACACCACACATTGCCCTCAGACATGACATCTCCACTGCCTCCAGCCTTCTCCTCGCTGCAACATTCATCACCCACGCTTCACACCCATATAAGAGCGTTGGTAAAACTATACTCTCATACATTCCCCTCTTTGCCTCCAAGGACAAAGTTCTTTGTCTCCACAGACTCCTAAGTGCACCACTCACTCTTTTTCCCTCATCAATTCTATGATTCACCTCATCTTTCATAGACCCATCCGCTGACACGTCCACTCCCAAATATCTGAATACGTTCACCTCCTCCATACTCTCTCCCTCCAATCTGATATTCAATCTTTCATCACCTAATCTTTTTGTTATCCTCATAACCTTACTCTTTCCTGTATTCACCTTTAATTTTCTTCTTTTGCACACCCTACTAAATTCATCCACCAATCTCTGCAGCTTCTCTTCAGAATCTCCCAAGAGCACAGTGTCATCAGCAAAGAGCAGCTGTGACAACTCCCACTTTGTGTGTGATTCTTTATCTTTTAACTCCACGCCTCTTGCCAAGACCCTCGCATTTACTTCTCTTACAACCCCATCTATAAATATATTAAACAACCACGGTGACATCACACATCCTTGTCTAAGGCCTACTTTTACTGGGAAAAAATTTCCCTCTTTCCTACATACTCTAACTTGAGCCTCACTATCCTCGTAAAAACTCTTCACTGCTTTCAGTAACCTACCTCCTACACCATACACTTGCAACATCTGCCACATTGCCCCCCTATCCACCCTGTCATACGCCTTTTCCAAATCCATAAATGCCACAAAGACCTCTTTAGCCTTATCTAAATACTGTTCACTTATATGTTTCACTGTAAACACCTGGTCCACACACCCCCTACCTTTCCTAAAGCCTCCTTGTTCATCTGGTATCCTATTCTCCGTCTTACTCTTAATTCTTTCAATTATAACTCTACCATACACTTTACCAGGTACACTCAACAGACTTATCCCCCTATAATTTTTGCACTCTCTTTTATCTCCTTTGCCTTTATACAAAGGAACTATGCATGCTCTCTGCCAATCCCTAGGTACCTTACCCTCTTCCATACATTTATTAAATAATTGCACCAACCACTCCAAAACTATATCCCCACCTGCTTTTAACATTTCTATCTTTATCCCATCAATCCCGGCTGCCTTACCCCCTTTCATTTTACCTACTGCCTCACGAACTTCCCCCACACTCACAACTGGCTCTTCCTCACTCCTACAAGATGTTATTGCTCCTTGCCCTATACACGAAATCACAGCTTCCCTATCTTCATCAACATTTAACAATTCCTCAAAATATTCCCTCCATCTTCCCAATACCTCTAACTCTCCATTTAATAACTCTCCTCTCCTATTTTTAACTGACAAATCCATTTGTTCTCTAGGCTTTCTTAACTTGTTAATCTCACTCCAAAACTTTTTCTTATTTTCAACAAAATTTGTTGATAACATCTCACCCACTCTCTCATTTGCTCTCTTTTTACATTGCTTCACCACTCTCTTAACCTCTCTCTTTTTCTCCATATACTCTTCCCTCCTTGCATCACTTCTACTTTGTAAAAACTTCTCATATGCTAACTTTTTCTCCCTTACTACTCTCTTTACATCATCATTCCACCAATCACTCCTCTTCCCTCCTGCACCCACTTTCCTGTAACCACAAACTTCTGCTGAACACTCTAACACTACATTTTTAAACCTACCCCATACCTCTTCGACCCCATTGCCTATGCTCTCATTAGCCCATCTATCCTCCAATAGCTGTTTATATCTTACCCTAACTGCCTCCTCTTTTAGTTTATAAACCTTCACCTCTCTCTTCCCTGATGCTTCTATTCTCCATGTATCCCATCTACCTTTTACTCTCAGTGTAGCTACAACTAGAAAGTGATCTGATATATCTGTGGCCCCTCTATAAACATGTACATCCTGAAGTCTACTCAACAGTCTTTTATCTACCAATACATAATCCAACAAACTACTGTCATTTTGCCCTACATCATATCGTGTATACTTATTTATCCTCTTTTTCTTAAAATATGTATTACCTATAACTAAACCCCTTTCTATACAAAGTTCAACCAAAGGGCTCCCATTATCATTTACACCTGGCACCCCAAACTTACCTACCACACCCTCTCTAAAAGTTTCTCCTACTTTAGCATTCAGGTCCCCTACCACAATTACTCTCTCACTTGGTTCAAAGGCTCCTATACATTCACTTAACATCTCCCAAAATCTCTCTCTCTCCTCTGCATTCCTCTCTTCTCCAGGTGCATACACGCTTATTATGACCCACTTCTCGCATCCAACCTTTACTTTAATCCACATAATTCTTGAATTTACACACTCATATTCTCTTTTCTCCTTCCATAACTGATCATTTAACATTACTGCTACCCCTTCCTTTGCTCTAACTCTCTCAGATACTCCAGATTTAATCCCATTTATTTCCCCCCACTGAAATTCTCCTACCCCCTTCAGCTTTGTTTCGCTTAGAGCCAGGACATCCAACTTCTTTTCATTCATAACATCAGCAATCATCTGCTAATACAAGATAATTGGTTAGAGTAATAGATTGCAATACCACCCCCAACTTGGTATGGATTGGTGTAGATTGCTGTGTATCCTGGTAGAGGGTAGATATCTATTGTGTCCTGTTTAGGCCAGGTCTCAGTAAGAATAATGCAGGAGAAGGGTGTCTTTAGTGATTCAAGGAGTGCCAGGAGGTCATCATAGTGTTTGCTTAAGGACCTGATGTTGTAGTTAAGTACTGATAGACTTTTATCATTGTTTAGGATAGTGCTGGCTTGTGATGCTGTGTAGTAAAGGCAGTTACTTTTCAATAGGTTTTGATTGTGTGTCAGATTATGGAGGTTTAGATCAGGGTCAACGTGATCAATCATCTTCTAGGTTTAAATTATGGTTATTTATATCCTGAGTTGTGTGTTGAATTTTATTACTGATATCTGTAGTGGTGGGAAGTTTGGACAAGTATATAACTATAGCATTTTGGTCATGTAGAGTATAGTCACTAATACACATAATGAAGTTGGTGTTGTCTATGTGTTGTGCTGGAATGAGCTAAAGTACAACTAGGTATAAACTAATAATATAAAAATACAAATTAAAAATAGCACAAGACTCTCACTTGTAATTGCACTATGGTCTAATGTAATGACTTTGGTATAGTCTATGTATTGAGCTAGAATGAGCTATAGTACAACTAGGTTTAATCTAATAATATAAAAATACAAATTAAAAATAGCACCAGGCTCTCACTAGTAATTACACTATGGTCCAATATAATGACTTTGGTACTGACTATGTATTGAGCTAGAATGAGCTATAGTACAACTGAGTTTAATCTAATGATATGAAAAAGGCACAAGACTCTCAGTTGTAATTGCACTAAGGTCTTATATAAGTTGTTTACAAGAATTAGAGTATAACTAGATTTAAAAAAACAGTAATATCATCACACTTACCTTTATTGAAGACTCTTGTTGGTGTATGGAACATAAAAAAGCAGGAACACTGCAGCAGACCTGTTGGCCCATACTAGGCAGGCCCTTCACAAACCATCCCACTAACAAAATGTGTCTAACCCCATTTTCAATGCTGCCCAAGCAATAAGCACCCTTCTGGCAAGACAGTGATGGAGTGAATGATGGTGAAAGTTTTTCTTTTTCGGGCCACCCTGCCTTGGTGGGAATCGGCCAGTGTGATAATAAAAAAAAATAAAAATAATTCTATTCACTCATGTGCAAGTCCTACTGAAATCAAATTGTGCGTGTGGGGAAGTAGCCTGGCTGATTTGTGTGGGGAAGTACCTGGTGGTCACTCGTCCTCTGACAATGCCACACTGACTCCTGAATGGTGAGCCTTTATGTACGCATTGTTGCTCCCGGCCGCACAGACGCGTTTCATACGATGGATGAATCATGAGGCAAATCACGAACCATGAGGCTTTATTTTGACAAAAGAAGTTGCTGCAAGGTGAAATTCACGAAGCGCGAGGCTCACGAAACTCAGAGATCCACTGTACACAATAACTTTAAAACACTTGAAATTTTGGAAAATTTCCAGATATAATAGAGAGATGTACTCACAGAGAATGTAAACAAACTGGGTGGGGCACGCTGTATTTGAAAGACCCCTTGCTGTATAACAAATTTTGGTCATAATTTGAAATCGCCCTATTAGTGGAGCGCCATAAGGCAAAATGCCTTTTTCTAATTATTTTCTACATGCTGTGCTTTATGTGAAGTATTCAAATTTCACTGGTGGTAATGATAAGGTAATATACATTGAATCTTGCAGCAGCTACTACAGTCCTTCAGCCTCTCACAAATCCAGAAGCCACAAATGCAATGAATTGCTGTTTGTTTAATAAATTTTATTTCTGATTTAGTTTCATTTTGTGTTGAGAGGCAATATATATTTAACCCTTTCAGGGTCCGTCCCGTAGATCAACGGCATTACGTTGAGTGTCCAAACCGTAGATCAACGCCAAAATTCTAGCGCCGTCAAATTTAGCGCGAAAACGCTCATAGGCCTACATGTGAGAGAACGGGTCTGCGTGGTGGGTGTGCGCCATAAACAAAAAATCTAGGCACCTGCATAGCATTGTGGGAATGCCGGCTCAGTTACCCTTGTTCACCATGCCTCGTCGCAAGTCAGCTCTCACTCCCCGGAAAATTGGGACTCTCCTCTTCCTATCTGATAGTTCTGACACTGATGGAAGTGGAAATGAAGACGAATTCTACGGCTTTGATCAGTTAGTGACCGAAAAGAATGACCAGGATATCGATAATAGTGCAGAAAACCCTGACGATCCTCAACCTTCTACCTCTGGTGTGGGCACTCGTGACTCACGGTCGGTTGGTCCTCATCGCAAGAGAAAACTAATATTTTCGCGTGGCCAGGCCTCTGACTTCAGTAATGATGATGATAGTGACGTGGACTGTGATTTTATTGCGCTCGACGGTCAATCGAGTAGTGATAGTGAGGAATCATATTCACCAGTGAAGCGTTGGTATGTTCGCCGCCGCATGCGCTCGGGTAGTGTACCCTATGCTGTGCCCAGGGGACGGAGTACATCCCGGAGTACATCCCGGAGTACATCCTGGAGTACATCCCGTGGCCCAACACCAGTTTTAGGTAGTGATAGTGAGGATGATGTGGCTACACTTGGCATGGATAGACCACAGGCATCAGTGGATGGTGTTAGTGGTGATGGTAGTGGCACCGCCATGCGTGACTCGTGAGGCCACGCTGGGACCCACGCTGCTGACTCGTCAGTTCAAGGACAAAGCGGAGTGCCAGCCACCAGCCCACCACAACCACAACCACCCGCACAACCAGCCTATGATGTCCAGTATCCACCAGCAAACCGTATGTGGGATTGGCAGCAAAATCCCAATTTTGTTCTCAAGCCTCACCACTTTGATGATTCTCAAAGTGGAATTCTACCTACTTGTCCCCTTGGAACCACGGCCAATGAACTGGAATTCTTTGAATTATTCTTTGACCAGCCATTGATGGAAATTATTGTCAGGGAAAGTAATAAGTATTTTCAGTACACCATGGCAAATACGATCTTATCACCACAGTCAAGACTACACAGGTGGAAAGAGACGACTGTTGCAGAAATGTATTTGCTTTTTGCAACAATAATGCTTATGCCTCACGTCTATAAGCATAATATAAAAGCATACTGGTCCACAGATCGGCTAATTTCTACCCCGGTCTTCAGTGAAATCATACCAGTGAACAGGTTTATCTTACTCTTATGTATGTTGCACTTCTCTGACAAAACCAGGCCTGACAGAAGTGACAGGTTATACAAGATTAGAAATGTTTTCATGTATCTCAAACAAAAGTTCAGCATATACTTTTATCCATTCAAGAATCTTGTAATTGACGAGTCTTTGATTTTGTTCAAAGGTAGACTGTCATTCAAGCAGTATATACCGAGCAAGAGGAAACGCTTTGGTATAAAACTGTTTGTACTCTGTGATTGTGACAGTGGCCTGGTGTTGGATATTGTTGTATATACGGGTAGTAAAGCATTGAAAGATACCAAGATGTTATTGGGTATCTCAGGTGACGTAGTGAGAAACATGATGGCACCTTATCTTGGTAAGGGGCATACATTATATACCGATAACTGGTACACAAGCCCATTACTCAGTGATTTCTTGCGAGTGAACAAGACAGATGTGTGTGGCACAATGCGTTCTAATCGTAAACATATGCCCAGGCTCAACGCAGGTGCTCGTGGTGATGACGTGCAGGTGTTTACTGCCAATGACATCATGGCATTACGGTGGCATGACAAACGAGATGTCACATTGTTGACAACCTTTCACCGTAATGAAATGCAAGACAGTGGCAAAGTTGATCGAGTGGCTAATGAACGTATTCGAAAACCAGTGTCAGTGATTGATTATACACAAAACATGCGCTTGGTTGACAAGTGTGACATGCAGATTGGTTTTGTTGACTGTGTTCGTAAGAGTTACAAGTGGTACATGAAACTTTTCTTCCATCTCATGGACATTTCAATGCTCAATGCATATAATATGTACCAAATAAAGACTGGCAACAGACCACCGTATGGTGAATTTTGTTTGTCTGTTGTCAGACAACTCATAATGAAGTACCAGGTAACAACACCTGCTATAAAACATGGTCCTCGAATTCCTCAGGATAAACCCAAGCGTTTGAGGAGAGAAGGTGATCATTTCATAATACAGCTTCCTTCAACTAAGAAGAAATTTGCTCAGAAGAGATGCACTGTCTGTGCACAAACAAAACGACAGCAACAAAGACGCAAAGACACTCGGTTTATGTGTGAGGAATGTAAGGTGCCTCTGTGCATGGTGCCTTGTTTCAAGGAGTTCCACAAGCTCCAGCAGTTTTAAAACCATGTCCAGTGATTGTAAATATGTAAATATATGATAGAACATTAGTATTATACAATATTTGTGCATGTTTATTGTAATAAACAACAGGGGTAAACAATAATATGATAATAACTTTAGTGCAGTTATTGTGTTCAATACAGTGAGTTTATATATATACATTATATACAGTATTGGTCTCTCAGGCCCCAAATGTTAGTAGGAATAGAAAAAAATTGGAAAAGAAAAGAAAAAACAACTAAAACCACAAAATAATGTAATGCGCGTATGTGGAATTCGTCGATGTTGCCGCCACCACATCATTTTTGACAAACTTCTTGGCACTGTATCTCGGTAAGTACTGATCAGATTTTTTTTTTGTCTTATTACCTTCACAAAAATATGCTCTTTAATTCTGTAAGAAAAAATAATTTTTTTTTTTTTTTCAAAATTTCTTGGACACTGGAGCACCACTTCAGATTTTGGCCTTGGACCCTGAAAGGGTTAAATATCTCACAGAGCTGTGGCTACTTTTTTATTAGTGATTGTGAGCTCAGCCAGTTCAAAATAAGTTTGGTAAAAAAATACATCAATATTTGAAATTCCTTCTTGGAAATCCTTCGGTTACAAATGTTGAATAATTGAAAATCACAAATTGAAAAGCAGACTACTTATTATAATTTTTTTTTCTAGCCAACATCATACTGGAAAAATTGAGCTCGTTAAGTTCACAAGACCAGTGCATTGTATTAGCACTGCAGTGGTTAGTGGTGATGAACGAGTTCACCTGCGCTGATGGTCAAGCAAATGAAAGTATTTACTTTTTGGATGCCATTGCTTATGTCCTTGAATTTTCAAAATCCCCCAATCTGGAGACGACTGATATTGCAGTGGTGAGTATTACCATTGTTTTTCAAAGTTCTCTCTCTATAATAATGTTGTTGTAATCCTTATATTTAGTTTTGATTATAATAATAGTGTAACACTTGCATGAATGACATTGATAATGGTTGATACTGTAGAGATTAACACGTATATTATCACCATAGATGTGTGGAAAGTAAGTGAAGGAAAGTAGTCAACTGTTGTACTTCACTGTTATTATCACCATAGATGTGTGGAAAGTAAGTGAAGGAAAGTAGTCAACTGTTGTACTTCACTGTTATTATCACCATAGATGTGTGGAAAGTAAGTGAAGGAAAGTAGTCAACTGTTGTACTTCACTCTTATTGTTTAACACTTTATTCATTTTCTTTTGCTTCATCATAAATTTTCATTTATTACTCAGGAATGTCTTTGAACAGCTTCCAGTTTTCAATGTGTGACATATCTTAGGCAAAATTGTTGGGAATATTTGCATGTGTGAGAGTCTCCTGGTGTGATAGGTGGAGACAGTCTCCTGATGTGATAGGTGGAGACAATCTCCTGGTGTGATAGGTGGAGACAGTCTCCTGGTGTGATAGGTGGAGACAATCTCCTGATGTGATAGGTGGAGACAGTCTCCTGATGTGATAGGTGGAGACAATCTCCTGATGTGATAGGTGGAGACAATCTCCTGATGTGATAGGTGGAGACAATCTCCTGGTGTGATAGGTGGAGACAATCTCCTGATGTGATAGGTGGAGACAATCTCCTGATGTGATAGGTGGAGACAGTCTCCTGGTGTGATAGGTGGAGACAATCTCCTGATGTGATAGGTGGAGACAGTCTCCTGGTGTGATAGGTGGAGACAGTCTCCTGGTGTGATAGGTGGAGACAATCTCCTGATGTGATAGGTGGAGACAATCTCCTGATGTGATAGGTGGAGACAGTCTCCTGGTGTGATAGGTGGAGACAATCTCCTGATGTGATAGGTGGAGACAGTCTCCTGGTGTGATAGGTGGAGACAGTCTCCTGGTGTGATAGGTGGAGACAATCTCCTGGTGTGATAGGTGGAGACAATCTCCTGATATGATAGGTGGAGACAGTCTCCTGGTGTTGTAGGTGGAGACAGTCTCCTCTGACCAGCTCTAGTGTTGTGTCCATGGTGGCTCGTGGCCTGGTTGCAGAAGCTCTCGCTTCACACAGTTAGGGTGTGGGTTCAATCCCCTACATAGGAAACATTGGGCATGTTACCTTACACCAGTTGTCCATGTTCACCCATCAAAAATAATGGGTACCTGGGTGTTAGTCGACTGGTGTGGGTCGCACCCCAGGACAAAATTGACCTAATATGCCTGAAACGCTCTGCATAACAAGGGGCTTTCTATATAGTAGTATGTCACTGATGTCAGCTAGGGCTATATACCTTGTACATGTACTTGTAGAAATGAAGATCTTTCTTTCAACACACCGGCCATATCCCACCGAGGCGGGGTGGCCCAAAAGGAAAAACGAAAAATTTTCCTTTACATTTAGTAATATATGCAGGAGAAGGGGTTACTAGACCCTTGCTCCTGGCATTTTAGTCGCCTCTTACAACACGCATGGCTTACGGAGGAAGAATTCTGTTCAACTTCCCCATGGAGGTAAGAGGAAATAAACAAGAACAAGAACTAGAAAGAAAATAGAAGAAAACCCAGAGGGGTGTGTATATATATGTTTATACATGTATGTGTAGTGTGACCTAAGTGTAAGTAGAAGTAGCAAGACGTACCTGAAATCTTGCATGTTTATGAGACAGAAAAAAGGACACCAGCAATCCTACCATCATGTAAAACGATTACAGGCTTTCGTTTTACACTCACTTGGCAGGACGGTAGTACCACCTTGGGTGGTTGCTGTCTACCAACCTACTACTTAGGAGAAATAAAGATATTATTATTATTATTATTATTATTATTATTATTATTATTATTATTATTATTATTATTATTCTATTACTATAATTGTTTATAAGGTTGTTATACTTAACCCTTTGAGGGTTTTGGTCCTACTAGTACGTCTTACGTGTAGGGGTTTTTGACGTACTAGTACTCATGAATTCTAGCGGCCTCAAATCTAGTGGGAGAAAGCTGGTAGGCCTTCATATGAAAGAATGGGTCTATGTGGTCAGTGTGCACAGTCTAAAAAAAATCCTGCAGCACACAGTGCATAATGAGAAAAAAAAAACTTTGACCATTTTTTTTTAATAAATCAGCGACTTTGCAGTGTATTTTCATATGGTATTTATTGTTGTATTCTAGTTTTCTTGGTCTCATTTTATAGAATGGAAGACATATTACAGAAATTGAGATGATTTTGACTGGTTTTACAATGAAAGGTGCCTTGAAATTGAGCTCAAAGTAGCAGAAATGTTCGATTTTTACCAAACTTCAAAAGTAAACAAATCGTGCCAAGCGTGCAATACACGTCAACTGGTGAGTCTAATATTCTTTCACAAGTGCACCAATAATATTTATACGTACCATTTTTTACACTAATGCAGTAGTCTGCATAACAGTAAATCTTATATTTTTTGTGAGAATAAAAATTCAAAGTTGAAAGCCAAAGAATATAAGAGGGGCCTTGAGACGTGACTAATGGCTAGAGGAAATGTCATTTTAGTGCCAGGAATGTCTTTCTTGTTTATTCTGGACCCTGTTCGGAAATTGGCATCTTTTGAAATTTGTGTGAAATTGGCAAAATTGCTAAATTCTGACCACTGTATTGGATAGTTGAATTTCATAAATGGGTGGGTTCTTGCACCCATTCGATAGACAAAATGGAGTTCTAGCGAAATATTCATGTTTTTTGTCGACTAGTACAGTGAAATTGGCCGAAAATGGGGCTCAAATTGGGCAAAATCGCCGATGCGTAAACATCGCCGAGACCGCTAACTTTGCGAGAGCATAATTCTGTAAGTTTTCTATCAAATTTCAAACTTTTGGTGTCTTTATGATCGGGAAAAGATTCTCTATCATTTCATAAGAGAAAATAATTTTTTTTTTTTTTAAATTTGGCCGACCCTGAGAACGAGTTTCGGAGAGAGCCTGTCGACCCTCAAAGGGTTAATGGAGCATGTTGATCCCATTTTTCCATGTTTAATCTCCAAGTGGTGCTGTTTTCTTTTTCTGTCTCATAAACACGCTAGATAACAGGGATATCTTGCTACTCCTACTTACACTTTAGTCACACTTCACAGACACGCACATGCATATATATATATACATACATCTAGGTTTTTCTCCTTTTTCTAAATAGCTCTTGTTCTTCTTTATTTCTTCTATTGTCCATGGGGAAGTGGAAAAGAATCTTTCCTCCGTAAGCCATGCGTGTCGTATGAGGCGACTAAAATGCCGGGAGCAATGGGCTAGTAACCCCTTCTGTAGACATTTACTAAAAAAGAGAAGAAGAAAAACTTTATAAAACTGGGATGCTTAAATGTGCGTGGATGTAGTGGGGATGACAAGAAATAGATGATTGCTGATGTTATGAATGAAAAGAAGTTGGATGTCCTGGCCCTAAGCGAAACAAAGCTGAAGGGGGTAGGGGAGTTTCAGTGGGGGGAAATAAATGGGATTAAATCTGGAGTATCTGAGAGAGTTAGAGCAAAGGAAGGGGTAGCAGTAATGTTGAATGATCAGTTATGGAAGGAGAAAAGAGAATATGAATGTGTAATTCAAGAATTATGTGGATTAAAGTAAAGGTTGGATGCGAGAAGTGGGTCATAATAAGTGTGTATGCACCTGGAGAAGAGAGAAATGCAGAGGAGAGAGAGAGATTTTGGGAGATGTTAAGTGAATGTATAGGAGCCTTTGAACCAAGTGAGAGAGTAATTATGGTAGGGGACCTGAATGCTAAAGTAGGAGAAACTTTTAGAGAGGGTGTGGTAGGTAAGTTTGGGGTGCCAGGTGTAAATGATAATGGGAGCCCTTTGATTGAACTTTGTATAGAAAGGGGTTTAGTTATAGGTAATACATATTTTAAGAAAAAGAGGATAAATAAGTATTCAAGATATGATGTAGGGCGAAATGACAGTAGTTTGTTGGATTATGTATTGGTAGATAAAAGACTGTTCAGTAGACTTCAGGATGTACATGTTTATAGAGGGGCCACAGATATATCAGATCACTTTCTAGTTGTAGCTACATTGAGAGTAAAAGGTAGATGGGATACAAGGAGAATAGAAGCATCAGGGAAGAGAGAGGTGAAGGTTTATAAACTAAAAGAGGAGGCAGTTAGGGTAAGATATAAACAGCTATTGGAGGATAGATGGGCTAATGAGAGCATAGGCAATGGGGTCGAAGAGGTATGGGGTAGGTTTAAAAATGTAGTGTTAGAGTGTTCAGCAGAAGTTTGTGGTTACAGGAAAGTGGGTGCAGGAGGGAAGAGGAGCGATTGGTGGAAAGATGATGTAAAGAGAGTAGTAAGGGAGAAAAAGTTAGCATATGAGAAGTTTTTACAAAGTAGAAGTGATGCAAGGAGGGAAGAGTATATGGAGAAAAAGAGAGAGGTTAAGAGAGTGGTGAAGCAATGTAAAAAGAGAGCAAATGAGAGAGTGGGAGAGATGTTATCAACAAATTTTGTTGAAAATAAGAAAAAGCTTTGGAGTGAGATTAACAAGTTAAGAAAGCCTAGAGAACAAATGGATTTGTCAGTTAAAAATAGGAGAGGAGAGTTATTAAATGGAGAGTTAGAGGTATTGGGAAGATGTAGGGAATATTTTGAGGAATTGTTAAATGTTGATGAAGATAGGGAAGCTGTGATTTCGTGTATAGGACAAGGAGGAATAACATCTTGTAGGAGTGAGGAAGAGCCAGTTGTGAGTGTGGGGGAAGTTTGTGAGGCAGTAGGTAAAATGAAAGGGGGTAAGGCAGCCGGGATTGATGGGATAAAGATAGAAATGTTAAAAGCAGGTGGGGATATAGTTTTGGAGTGGTTGGTGCAATTATTTAATAAATGTATGGAAGAGGGTAAGGTACCTAGGGATTGGCAGAGAGCATGCATAGTTCCTTTGTATAAAGGCAAAGGGGATAAAAGAGAGAGCAAAAATTATAGGGGGATAAGTCTGCTGAGTATACCTGGTAAAGTGTATGGTAGAGTTATTATTGAAAGAATTAAGAGTAAGACGGAGAATAGGATAGCAGATGAACAAGGAGGCTTTAGGAAAGGTAGGGGGTGTGTGGACCAGGTGTTTACAGTGAAACATATAAGTGAACAGTATTTAGATAAGGCTAAAGAGGTCTTTGTGGCATTTATGGATTTGGAAAAGGCATATAACAGGGTGGATAGGGGGGCAATGTGGCAGATGTTGCAAGTGTATGGTGTAGGAGGTAGGTTACTGAAAGCAGTGAAGAGTTTTTACGAGGATAGTGAGGCTCAAGTTAGAGTATGTAGGAAAGAGGGAAATTTTTTCCCAGTAAAAGTAGGCCTTAGACAAGGATGTGTGATGTCACCGTGGTTGTTTAATATATTTATAGATGGGGTTGTAAGAGAAGTAAATGCGAGGGTCTTGGCAAGAGGCGTGGAGTTAAAAGATAAAGAATCACACACAAAGTGGGAGTTGTCACAGCTGCTCTTTGCTGATGACACTGTGCTCTTGGGAGATTCTGAAGAGAAGTTGCAGAGATTGGTGGATGAATTTGGTAGGGTGTGCAAAAGAAGAAAATTAAAAAGGCAATGTGTGGTGTGAATATAATGCAGAGAATTCGTAGTTTGGAAGTTAGGAGGAGGTGTGGGATTACCAAAACTGTTGTCCAGAGGGCTGAGGAAGGGTTGTTGAGGTGGTTCGGACATGTAGAGAGAATGGAGCAAAACAGAATGACTTCAAGAGTGTATCAGTCTGTAGTGGAAGGAAGGCGGGGTAGGGGTCGGCCTAGGAAAGGTTGGAGAGAGGGGGTAAAGGAGGTTTTGTGTGCGAGGGGCTTGGACTTCCAGCAGGCATGCGTGAGCGTGTTTGATAGGAGTGAAGGTAGACAAATGGTTTTTAATACTTGACGTGCTGTTGGAGTGTGAGCAAAGTAACATTTATGAAGGGATTCAGGGAAACCGGCAGGCCGGACTTGAGTCCTGGAGATGGGAAGTACAGTGCCTGCACTCTGAAGGAGGGGTGTTAATGTTGCAGTTTAAAAACTGTAGTGTAAAGCACCCTTCTGGCAAGACAGTGATGGAGTGAATGATGGTGAAAGTTTTTCTTTTTCGGGCCACCCTGCCCTGGTGGGAATCGGCCAGTGTGATAATAAAAAAAAATAAAAGGTTGTTATACTTAATGGAGCATGTTGATCCCATTTTTCCATGTTTAATCTCCAAGTGGTGTAATATTATTTTTCCTTTTTGTATTTGCCTTGATGCTGGTGAGGATTCTTGATGCAAGGAACTGGATTCATCTTCCTCTTGCTTTGGTTGAATTTGAATGCCTCCCATTCCACAGGTGGTATATGACCCTTACGGTGTTAGTGTTTTTCTCTTGTTAAAATAATTCAGGTGTGAACTGCTGCATCAGTCATCAATGATTGATGCATCATGTGAAGTTAATGGAATGTTTCTTGGGCTTAGGCTGTGTAGGTACAAATTTTATTGAAGTTTGCGCAATAACTGGAAAATACATCTTGTGGTCAGTTTTTAGTATTGCGGTGTTTCTTCATGGTAAACAATCTTTTGATGTTTAATTGTGTAAGTTATCATGTGACACTTTTATTAGTCAAACTGGTTTTTGTGAAATAATTGGAAAAATGTCTGTTTTGATCAGAAATAAATCTTAGTGTTTGACTTAATTTGGTTATCTTAGGTTAGATTATTTTAATGTTCTTTAATGAGGCCATAACATTAGTGTGTCCTGAAGACCTACTTTCAGAGTTGTAAGTCATGTATTAAGCTTACCTAGAACTTTCTTACATGAGGGCCCACATGTACAGATCCCTCTTTTTTGTGTTCCATGTTTTTGTTGGCTTTCAATTGAGCCATTGTTCAATATGTTCAATGCTCTTACCACTTTTCCCCCAGTTTTGCACAACAGTTGCATAAGGAAAGAGCAGTCAGCACCATATTTTAAGGTAAGTACAGGAGGGCCCTGTTTGTATGGCTCATAGGTCCCTGACCTCGTGCAATGAGTGAAAATCACCGGTGGATTCAAAATATTTTTTTTATTAGCGAATGTGTTTACACTGTCATATATTAAGTGCTCAATACATCTAGGAATAAAAAACAGATAAAAAAGTAAAATAAATACACAGTACATACAATACTTACTTTAAAATATGGTGCTGGTCGTCCTTCCCTTACATAACTGTTGGCAAGAACAGTGGAAAAGTTTTCCACTGTTAAAAGCACTAAACATAATGAAGAGTGGCTCAGTTGAAAGCCAAGGAAAATGTAAAACACTGAAAAGAGGAAGCTGAATATGCAGGGCCCTCCTTTATTGTATATACTGTGTACAGTGGTACTCCGAGTTTCGGCCATAATTCGTTCCAGAAGGCTGTTCGAGTACTGTTACCGAATGAATTTGTTCCCATAAGGAATACTGTAAATTAGATTAGTCCGTTTCAGACCCCCAAAAATACATTTACAAAAGCACTTAAAATAATACACTTATATAATTGTTCGGTTGGGAGCTGTACGAAACTCAGGGTACCACTGTATTTATTTTACATTTTTATGCTTAGGTGCATTGAGCACTTAATATATAATAGTGTAAACATGTTATCAGGAGGTTTAGATGCATTTGATCATGAAAACACTGCTCATTTCCACTTGCCAGTGATTTTTGCTTTTTGCAAATGTAGCATACACAGATTTTGCAACAGCCTTTGACAAGTGCGATCCTGGTGTAATAGTGCACAAAATGCATGCTGAAGGGATAACTGGTAGAGTGGGCAGTTGGAACTGCAACATTCTAACCAATCAAACACAAAGAGTAGTGGTAAACAGTTAAATTATAAGCTGCCATAGTGAAAAGCTCTGTTCACAAGGCACAGTACTTGCCCCCACCCTGTTCCTCATCTTCATTTCAGACATAGACAGAGATGTAAACCATAGCACTGTATCATCCTTTGCAGATGATACTAGGATCTGCATGCGAGTGTCATCCATGGTAAATCTCCAAGAAGATATAATCCAAGTTTTCCAGTGGGTAACGGAGAACACTATGACGTTCAGTGAAGACAAATTCCATCTACTCCGTTATGGAAAACTGGAGGAAATAATAGCTAGAACTGAGTATACTATAAACTCTAATCACACAATAGAGCAGAAAAGTAATGTGAAGGACCTGGAAGTGGTAATGTCTGAGCATTTCACTTTCAAGGATTACAACAGTTCCGCTATCTCATCTACGAGGAGAATGATAGGATGGATAATGAAAACATTCACAAAAAGAGATGTCAAGCCAGTGATCATCCTTTTTTAAATCACTTGTTCTCTCAAGGCTGGAATACTGCTGTATATTAACATCTCCATTCAAGGCAGGTGAAATTACAGATCTAGAGAAAGTACAGACAGCCTTTACTGCACATATAAGTTCTGTCTAACACCTTAACATCTGGGAGCACTTGATCTGTACTCACTGGTGCGCAGGCGAGAGATACATCATAATCTACACCTAGATAATCCTAGAGGGATTGGTCCCTAATCTGAACACAGAAATCACTCCTTATGAAAGCAAAAGAGTTGGCAGTTTGTGCAACATACCCCCAGTGAAAAGTAGGGGTGCCATTAGTACACTAAGAGAAAACACAATAAGTGTCTGTGGCCTAAGACTGTTCAACAGCCTCCCACCAGCCATGAGGGGAATTACCAAAAGACCCCTGGTTTTCTTCACGAGGGAGCTAGACAGATACACGTCAATGCTGGATCAGCCGGGCTGTGGTTTATATGTTGGACTGTGTGCGGCCAGCAGTAACAGCCTAGTTGAGCAAGACCCGATCCACTGGGAGGCCTGGTCATGGACCGGGCTGCAGGGGTGTTGATCCCTGGAATACCCTCCTGATAGACTCCAGGTTGGGGTCGGGAACCTAAGAGCCATACAAACAGGACCCCTCCTGTATTTACTTTTTTAAAAAGTGGCCAGTCTTACTAGGAGAAAAATTGTAATTGATTTTGGCATGAGTAGGTCCTAATTTGCTTTTTTTTTTTTTAAATAAAATGAATTTGTTTTCATGCAGTAATTTGCGTTACTCTAGATTAATTAAATTTAGTTTGTGTGTGTCCAAATTTTCCATTTTTTATTGATGAAATTTCAGTATTAGTTTCCCTATGATGACTTGTGAATGTCTCTTGATTCCCTTCACATCCTCAGTGCTAATACAGTAGGGCCCCACCTATACAATAGGGCCCCACCTATACAGGAGGGCCCCACCTACACAGTAGGGCCCCACTTACATAGTAGGGCCCCACCTACACAGTAGGGCCCCACCTACACAGTAGGGCCCCACCTACACAGTAGGGCCCCACCTACACAATAGGACCCCACTTATACAGCAGGTTAGGTTCCAGGCTACTGCTGGAAAGCGGACATCACTGGAAAGCAGAACGCCATTTTTTCCACGTATAAATGCATATAAATGCCAGATAACAAGTTTGCACTAACATTAACCCTTTCAGGGTTTCCGACGTACTAGTACGGCTTACGCGCCAGGGTTATTGACGTATTAGTACGCATAAATTCTAGCGCCTTCATATTGAGCAGGAGAGAGCTGATAAGCCTACATGTGATAGAATGGGTCTATGTGGTAACTGTGAGCAGTAGGGAAAAAATCTATGCACCCGCATTGCATTGTGGGAGTGGAAATTCGTGCACCTTTGCAACTAAGCCAAGCATAAGGAATACCTCACTCTCCAGCAGTCGGAGTGGTGGGGATAGTTAGTAAGGAGGGGTGGGAGGCAGAGGGCGTAGTAGAGAAGGGAGTTGGCTAGTTGGCTGGCTGGCCAGCCCCTAAGTAATTTACACTATGTATAATTGTACAGTGGACCCTCGCATACCGTTGGCATCACATAACGTTGAATCTGCATACCGATACATTTTATCACTAAAATTTTGCCTCGCATACCGCTAAAAAACTCACACAACGCTATTCGTCCGAGAGGCGTCTAATGTGCGGCCTGAGCCAGCCTCGCATGTTCCGCCGGTGGCATTGTTTACAAGCCAGCCTCCGCGGTAGCATCCAAGCATACAATCGGAACATTTCGTATTATTACAGCGTTTTTGGTGATTTCATCTGCAAAATAAGTGAACATTGGCCCCAAGAAAGCTTCTAGTGCTAACCCTGTGGTATAAAGGGTGAGAAATACTATCATACCACAGTCAGCTGCTGCTGCACCATGGTCAGCTGTTGCTGGACCAGTCAGCTGTTGCTGGATCAGTCAGCTGCTGCTGCACCATGATCAGCTGTTGCTGGACCAGTCAGCTGTTGCTGGATCAGTCAGCTGCTGCTGCACCACGATCAGCTGTTGCTGGACCAGTCAGCTGTTGCTGGATCAGTCAGCTGCTGCTGCACCACGATCAGCTGTTGCTGGACCAGTGAGCTGTTGCTGGACCAGTCAGCTGTTGCTGGATCAGTCAGCTGCTGCTGCTGCACCATGATCAGCTGTTGCTGGACCAGTCAGCTGTTGCTGGATCAGTCAGCTGCTGCTGCACCACGATCAGCTGTTGCTGGACCAGTCAGCTGTTGCTGGACCAGTCAGCTGTTGCTGGATCAGTCAGCTGTTGCTGGATCAGTCAGCTGTTGCTGCACCACAATCAGCTGTTGCTGCACCACAATCAGCTGTTGCTGCACCACAATCAGCTGTTGCTGGACCAGTCAGCTGTTGCTGGATCAGTCAGCTGTTGCTGGACCAGTCAGCTGTTGCTGGACCAGTCAGCTGTTGCTGGACCAGTCAGCTGTTGCTGGACCACGATCAGCTGTTGCTGCACCACGATCAGCTGTTGCTGCACCACGATCAGCTGTTGCTGCACCATGATCAGCTGTTGCTGCACCACGATCAGCTGTTGCTGGATCAGTCAGCTGTTGCTGGATCAGTCAGCTGTTGCTGGATCAGTCAGCTGTTGCTGGACCAGTCAGCTGCTGCTGGATCAGTCAGCTGCTGCTGGATCAGTCAGCTGCTGCTGCACCACGGTCAGCTGCTGTTGCACCACCATCAGCTGTTTCTGAACATGACTCGTCCCGAACCTGTCCCGAACCTGTCCGTCCAGCCTGAGTGCCTGCCTTGCCGTCATTGTTTACAAGCCAGGGTGGCCGGTTGCATGCATACATTTGATACATTTTGTATTATTCCATTATTTATAGTGCTTGTAACTGCTAAATGAGCCACCATGGGCCCAAAGAAAGCTTCTAGTGCCAACCCTGTGGTAAAAAGGGTGATAAATACTATCGTACCACAGTCAGCTGCTGCTGCACCACGGTCAGCTGTTATTGGACCAATCAGCTGTTGCTGCACCACAGCTGCTGCTGCACCATGGTCAGCTGTTACTGCACCACAGCTGCTGCTGCACCATGGTCAGCTGTTGCTGCACCACAGCTGCTGCTGCACCATGGTCAGCTGTTGCTGCACCACAGTCAGCTGTTGTTGTTGCTGCACCACCATCAGCTGTATTACTCGATGTGGAGAGAGTGTTGTTGGTGTGGCTTAACGTGAAACAATTACCGAGAAACGATTAACCCCGGAGGGTTAGCCACCAAGGATAGAAAGTCATAAAGGAACGAGAGGTACAGGCCTCTATGGACAGATATGTTGTGCGACAGAGGTCCAGTGACTCTCTAGCTGGTCCTAGTGGCATTAAAAGAAGGAAGTAACCCCGGAAAAGGACTTGACACCTCAAGTCCTAATGGAAGGGGATTCCCCTTCTAAACACCAAGACCATCAACACACTCCCCTCCTTCCATCCCATCAATCATCACCAGATCTTCAATGAAGGTAAGTGTCATATAACTGTGCATGTCTTCTTCAGTTTGTGTGCATTAAAATTAATATTTCATGTGGTAAAAATTTTTTTTTTCATACTTTTGGGTGTCTTGCACGGATTAATTTGATTTCCATTATTTCTTATGGGGAAAATTAATTCCCATAACGATAATTTCGCATAACATTGAGCTCTCAGGAATGGATTAATAGCGCTATGCGAGGGTCCACTGTATTTATGTGTACCTGTGAGACAGAGACAGACAGAGCCAATCAGCCAGCAGGCCAACTGGCCAGCCAGCCATGTTGTTTACACAAATCCACACTCCCTTCCCCACCAAACATTGCTGGGACCTATAAATACTATGTACAGTGGGCCCTTGAGTTTCGGCAGCATCGACTTTCACGAAATCCGACTTTTGGCAAGTTTTTTCGACAAAATTTGGCCTCGCGGTTCATGATTAGACTAGTGATTCGGTAACCATCTGGTAACCGTCCGCTCGTCACCACGCACACAAAGCCAGTCTCCCATACCATTCACACTCAGTGTGCCATTGTTTGCCAACACATGACCATCACCCCGTGGGTTTATATGTAATAATCCCTTGTTTTTTGTGATTGCAACTGCTAAATAAGTCAGCATGGGCCCAAGGAAAGCTAGTGCAAGCCTTTTTGTAAAGAAAGTGAGGAACACAATCGAATTCAAGAAGGAAATCATTGAAAAATATGCGAGTGGAGTGCGTGTTACAGAGCTTGCCAGGATGTTTGGCAAACCCTATTCAACCATCACTTCGATCGTGGCGAAAGGAAAGGAAATAAAGTGTGCTGTTGTTGCAAAAGGGGTAGATATGCTGACAAAAAGGAGATCACAAATCCTTGAAGAAGTGGAGAGGTTATTGTTGGTGTGGATTCCCGAAAAACAGTTAGCAGGAGATAGTGGTACGCATTCGATAATATGTGAAAAGGTAAGGCAGTTGCATGACGATCTTGTAAAGAAAATGCCTGCAACAAGTGGTGATGCTTTTGATTTTAAGGCCAGCAAAGGTTGGTTTGAGAGATTTAAGAAGCGTAGTGGCATTCACAGTGTGATAAGGCATGGTGAGGCTGCTAGTTCTGACAAAATTGCAGCTGAGAAGCTTGTACAGGAGTTTAAGGAGTGCGTAGACACTGGAGAATTCAAACCCCAACAAGTGTTTAATTGTGATGAAACAGGCCTCTTTTGGAAGAAAATGCCAAAGAGGATCTACATCACGCAGGAGGAAATGGCACTCCCAGGACACAAGCCTATGAAGGATAGGCTTACTCTCATGTTTTGTAGTAATGCTAGTGGGGATTGCAAAGTGAAGCCTTTACTGGTGTATCACTCTGAAAATCCCAGTGGTGACGTGTACTTACCAGTGGTGACGTGTACTTAGCTTCGAGTGGCGACGTGTACTTAGCTCAGTGGTGACGTGTACTTAGCTCTGTGAAGACCTGTTTGTGTGCTCTTGAGTGGTGACCTGTACTTTGAGTGCTGACCTATACTTAACTCTGTGAAGAAGTGTCTTGTTTGCTCCCGTGGACTGAACCAAGATGCCCTCCATCGAGCAACTTTACCAGCAACTTAAGGAAGAATTGAGGGCAGCGAAGATGGAGATACGGCGATTGACCGAGGAAAACAAGAGGATTCGTAGTAGTCCTCCTGTTTCGAGTCCTCAGGTCAAGAAGGGATCGTGGTCAGTGGCTGGACAGCAGGGGACAACGAAGTTGACGATCAAGAAGACGAATGGAAAGCCAGAAACGATGAAGAAGAAAGAGACTGCTGTGGAAACTCCCGTGGAAACCTCCAACGCATTCTCGGTGCTACCCGACGAATGTGAGTCTACTACTGGGATCGTCACGACGAACGACAACAAGGAAGGTAAGAATATTGTTGTTGTTGGGGATAGCCAGGTTAGATACATGGATAGGGCATTCTGCTTGAAGGACAGGAGTAGGAGACAAAGGGTATGCTTTCCTGGGGATGGGATGGAGGACATTGTTAGCCGGCTTGACAACATCATGAACGGTAATGGGATCAATCCTATTATTTGCCTCAGTGCTGGAGGCAATGATGTAGGCAAACGTAGAAGTGAGGATTTAGTTAGAAAGTTCAGGACAGCTATAGACATGATTAGGAAGAAAGGGGGCGCCCTGTTATATGTGGCATTTTGCCAAGAAGAGGTGTTGGTAATGAATGGTTGTCCAGAGCAATTGGTATTAATTGTTGGCTGGATAAACACTGTAAGGATAATGCAGTACCATTCATTGACAACTGGGACAACTTCTATGGCCGAAATGACATGTATGCCAGGGATGGGGTTCACTTATCCAGGGCAGGTGTGGGTTTTCTTGCTAACTCAGTTGAGGGGGTTGTTAGGACTTTAAACTAGGATTAGTTAGAGGTATGGGTTTAGAAATGATTAATAATGAGTATGGATATATTGACTTATGCTCTGATATTAAGAATCTTAATAGTAACTGTCATGGAGTAACTCTGGGTAATGATAATTTCAGAAATTGTGTAAAAACAAAGATGAATAGGAAAAATGTGCAGAAGAAAAAACATATGATGGTATTTTATGCTAACAGTCGAAGTGCAAGAAATAAAATTAATGAACTACGTTTGGTAGCATGTGCTGGGAACTTTGATATCATTGCATTAACTGAAACGTGGTATGATTTAAAGAGTCGGGATATGACTGCTGAGTGTAATATTCAGGGATTTAAGTTATTCAATGTGGATAGATGTAATGGGAAGGGGGGAGGAGTTGCATTGTATGTTCGAGAAAATATTAATTGTTGCATAAAAACAGGTATAAAAATAGATGGAGCAGTAACAGAGTCTGTTTGGGTAGAGTTCGTGGAGGGTCAAGAAAAACTAATTCTAGGTGTAATATACCGACCTCCAGGCTTGGATCACGATAGAGGGAGACTTCTTTGGGACGAAATTGTTAGGGCTTCTGGACACAGTAACGTAGTCATAGTAGGGGACTTTAACTTTAGCCAAATTGACTGGAATTCTTTGACAGGTAATCTAGAGTCCAGTGACTTCATGGAAACAGTTCAGGACTGTTTTCTGAAACAGAGTGTAACTGAACCTACCAGGGGTAATAATTTGCTAGACCTAGTCTTGTCAAATAAGGAAACACTCGTGAATAATCTGGAGATCACTGAAGAGCTTGGCGCAAGTGATCACAAATCCATCACCTTTAGCATTAATTGGGAATGCAAGAATAATGATAATACAGTAAAAATCCCCGATTTTCGTTCTGCTGATTATAATGGACTTAGGGAACATCTGTCTAATCTTGATTGGGGTTATCTAGCTAATGATTTTATTGACGATAATCATACTTATGAATATGAAGGGATCTGCTTTTATGATTGTTTTCTTAATAATGTACACAGTGCCCAGAGTATATACATTCCCCAGAGAGAAATTAGGTCTAATAATAATGATCCCAAATGGGTTAACAGGAGGCTAAAGCATCTATTAGGGGAGAAAAGGGGAATTTATAGGCGCATCAGAAGAGGAGAGGTTAACCTTACTGACCAATATGTTCAGCTTAAAAGAGAAGTAAAAAAGGCGATTAGAAAGGCTAAACGTGACTATGAAATTAGAGTCGCTAATGAATCAAAGACTAATCCAAAGGGGTTCTTTCAAGTGTATAGGACGAAGGTGAAGGAAAAAGTAGGACCTCTGAAATCTGGGAATGGACAGCTGACGGATAATGAACTGGAAATGTGTTCCTTATTTAATGACTATTTTTTGTCAGTTTTTACACAGGAAGATGTAAATGAGATTCCAGTAATTAACAATTATTTAGTTCCTGATGAATTTAAGTTAACTAATATTACTGTCACGAGGGACATGGTTATTAAACAGATAGACAAACTGAAACAAAATAAGTCCCCGGGACCCGATGAGTTGTTTTCAAGGGTACTTAAGGAATGCAAGATGGAGCTTAGTCAGCCATTAACGAGTGTATTCAATGCGTCCATCCTTACCAGTGTTGTGCCAGAGATGTGGAAGATGGCTAATGTGGTTCCTATATTCAAATCAGGGGATAAGTCCACTCCTTCAAATTACCGTCCAATAAGCCTGACATCTATAGTGGGCAAGTTATTAGAATCAATTATAGCTGACATTATCAGAAGTCACCTTGAAGAGCATAACTTGATAAATGAATCTCAGCATGGATTCACGAGAGGTCGTTCCTGCCTGACAAACTTACTGACGTTCTTCAATAGAACATTTGAGGCAGTTGACAGTGATAAGGAATATGATATTGTTTATTTGGATTTTAGTAAAGCCTTCGACAGAGTACCTCACAAGAGACTCTTAAGAAAAGTGGCAGCTCATGGTATAGGAGGTAAAGTTCTAGCATGGATTGAGGCATGGCTTACCAATAGAAAGCAGAGAGTTACCATTAATGGAGTGAAATCTGAATGGGGATTAGTCACTAGTGGCGTTCCACAAGGATCAGTTTTAGGCCCTCTCTTGTTCATAATTTACATTAATGACCTTGATGAAGGGATTACTAGTGACATGAGTAAGTTTGCTGATGATTCAAAGATAGGCCGTATAATTCACTCTGAGGAGGATATCAATGAACTACAGGACGATTTGAACAAATTAATGTCTTGGTCTGAGAAATGGCAGATGAAGTTTAATGTGGATAAGTGTAAGGTACTTGCCCTTGGTAATGAAAATAACCCTCGAAGCTATAATCTAGGTGAAGTAGAGCTTGGTCATACAGAATGTGAAAAAGACTTGGGAGTCATGGTAAGCAGAAATCTAAAGCCAAGACAGCAGTGCCTCAGTGTGCGCAACAAGGCCAACAGATTACTTGGATTTATCTCAAGAAGTATAAGTAACAGAAGTCCAAAAGTTATTTTACAGCTCTATACATCACTAGTGAGGCCTCATTTAGATTATACTGCTCAGTTTTGGTCCCCTTACTACAGGATGGACATAGACTCATTAGAGAACATACAGAGAAGAATGACTAAAATGATTTACTGTGTAAGGAACCTCCCGTATGAAGATAGACTTAAAGCCTTAAATCTCCACTCTCTGGAGAGGCGTAGAATGAGGGGAGATATCATTGAAGTGTATAAGTGGATGACGGGCATAAACAAGGGAGACATTAATAAAGTACTGAGGGTGTCGAACCAGGTAAGAACCAGGAATAATGGATTTAAGTTGGATAAATTTAGATTTAGAAAGGACATAGGTAAGTACTGGTTTTCTAACAGAGTTGTAGATGCGTGGAACAGTCTTCCCAGTGGGGTGATAGAGGTTAGGACCTTGGGTAGCTTTAAGAAGAGACTGGACAAATATATGAGTGGGAGGGGCTGGGTTTGATTGGTGTCAAGGGGTACGGGAGTTATTTCTTGAGTAGCTTTAGGTAGATGTCGTTTTGATAAGGACCTGCCTCGTTTGGGCCAGTAGGCCTTCTTCAGTGTTCCTACATTCTTATGTTCTTATGTTCTTATGAAAAACAGTGTTGCCAAGAGTAATTTGTGTGTGATATGGAAGGCTAACAGTAAGGTATGGGTCACAAGGGATATTTTCCTAGACTGGTTTAATGAAGTGTTTGGCCCCAATGTGAAGAAATACCTCCTGGAAAATAAACTGTCACGCAAGTGCCTCCTGGTAATGGACAGTGCTCCTGCTCATCCTCCAGACTTGGAAGAGCAAATAGTGGAGGAGTTTAGTTTCATCACAGTGAAGTTCTTGCCTCCTAATACCACTCCTCTCCTCCTGCCCATGGACCAGCAGGTCATTTCAAACTTCAAAAACTCTACACAAAAGCAGTGTTTCAAAAGTGCTTTGAAGTGACCTCAGACACAGAATTGACCCTAAGAGAGTTCTGGAAAGATCACTGTAATATCCTCCATTGCATAAACCTTATAGGTAAGTCTTGGGAGGGAGTGACTTCCAGGACTTTGAACTCTGCAGAAAATTGTGGCCAGAATGTGTAGAAGAGAGGGATTTTGAAGGGTTTGGGGCTGACCCTAAGGAGCCTATGCCAGTTGTGGAATCTATTTTGGCACTGGGGATGTCCATGGGGTTGAAGGTGAGTGGTGAGGATGTGGAAGAGTTGGTGGAGGACCACAGGGAAGAGCTAACCACTGAAGAGTTGCAAGAGCTTCATCTGCAACAGCAACAGATCACAGCTCAGGAAACTGCTGCAGAGGAGGAGGATGAAGAGAGATGGAGGAAGGTGCCTTCTTCAAAGATTAAGGACATTTGTGCAAAGTGGACTGAAGTGCAAACATTTATGGATGAACTTCACCCTAGCAAAGCTATTGCAGGCCATATTGGCAGCATGTACAATGACAGTGTTGTGTCCCACTTCAGACAAATCTTAAAGAAATGCCAGAAACAGAGCTCTCTGGACAGTATTTTGTGCGACAGGGTTCCAGTGACTCTCAAGTTGTTCCCAGTGCCAGTGTCATTAAAAAACAAAGAAGGGAAGTAACCCCAGATAAGGACTTCATACCTGAAGTCCTAATGGAAGGGGATTCTCCTTCCAAACAGTAATGTACACCTTCCTCCTATCCCCCTCCTCCCGTCTTCCATCCACCCAGAAGTCTTCAGTAAAGGTAAGTGTAATGTTGTTGTTATTTTTAATATGCATGTACTTGACTTCTCATTGTGTTCAGTATGTAAATCTTTATTTAATTTGAAAAAAAAAGATTTATTTTAATATTTTTGGGTGTATTGAATGGATTAATTTTATTTCTGTTATTTCTTATGTGGAAAATGGTTTCGCCATTTGGAAATTTTGACTTTCAGCAGGCTCTCTGGAACGGATTAATCATGAAACTCGGTGGTCCACTGTATATATTTCTGGGCAATAATATGTGACTAAAATAGGTGAAAATGTTCACCTGTCAATGCTTGTGCAGTTACTGTGTACTCACCTAATTGTACTTTACTAATTATGGTTGCAGGGGTCGAGACTCAGCTCTTGGCCCCGACTCTTCACCGATTGCTACTAGGTCCTCACTCTCCCTGCTCCATGTGTACCATACAACGAGTGTATATATCCACAACATGGCTTATATTGGCCTCACAGGCCATAAAAGTTACTGGAAAAAATAAAATGTTAAAAAATAAAAGAAAAACGTAGGAAAAAATGAATAATCTATTTCCGCATGACCGGCAGTTGGCGATGTTGCCATAAGCGGCTCGCTTTCTGTCAACTTCACGCCTCCATATCTCGGTAAGTATTGATCACAAATTTTTTTTTTTTTTTTTTTTTGGCCTATAATGCTCACAAAAATATACTCTATCATTTCATAAGATTTTTTTTTTTTTTTTCGAAAATTTTTCGACCCTGAGAACAAGTTTGGGAGAGGGCCTGTCGACTCTGAAAGGGTTAAGTTAGGAATAAAACTAGGCATAACAAAACAATAAAAAGTAGAATACACACTCATTACACTCATTAATTAAAATATTTCTAGTCTTAATGTAGGGTGAGAGGTGAGTAAACAAAATAAAACAAATAAATGAGAGAGAACAAGTAAATGATAGAAGAAAGAGATGCAGAGTCTGTAAACAAGTAGACTAATGCATCTGGTCATAGTTGATTCACATTCATTTCTTTGTTTGTGAAGCTTATACCATATTACAAACACCTTACATAGTGTACAAGTTGGTAAAGTAGAAAAAATATAGAGCAACACTCCCATTCTCATGTAACACCGTTTTTAGAAGGAATAATGCTCTGAGTAAAGGCTGAGAGTCAGGTGGTGGGAGCCATATAGCGAGTTTTGGTCATAATTTGAAACTTCTGTATTAGCGGAATGCCGTAACTTGAAACACTGTAAAGTGGAGACCTAATGTATTTAACTCCTTTATTAAGTTATGTTGCACTCAGTATTGTTCCAGTAACAGTGTTATGTTGCACTCAGTATTGTTCCAGTAACAGTGTTATGTTGCACTCAGTATTGTTCCAGTAACAGTGTTATGTTGCACTCAGTATTGTTCCAGTAACAGTGTTATGTTGCACTCAGTATTGTTCCAGTAACAGTGTTATGTTGCACTCAGTATTGTTCCAGTAACAGTGTTATGTTGCACTCAGTATTGTTCCAGTAACAGTGTTATGTTGCACTCAGTATTGTTCCAGTAACAGTGTTATGTTGCACTCAGTATTGTTCCAGTAACAGTGTTATGTTGCACTCAGTATTGTTCCAGGAACAGTGTTATGTTGCACTCAGTATTGTTCCAGGAACAGTGTTATGTTGCACTCAGTATTGTTCCAGGAACAGTGTTATGTTGCACTCAGTATTGTTCCAGGAACAGTGTTATGTTGCACTCAGTATTGTTCCAGTAACAGTGTTATGTTGCACTCAGTATTGTTCCAGGAACAGTGTTATGTTGCACTCAGTATTGTTCCAGGAACAGTGTTATGTTGCACTCAGTATTGTTCCAGTAACATACAGTGTTATGTTGCACTCGGTATTGTTTGGTAACATACAGTGTTATGTTGCACTCGGTATTGTTCCAGTAACATAAAGTGTTATGTTGCACTCGGTATTGTTCCAGTAACATACAGTGTTATGTTGCACTCAGTATTGTTCCAGTAACATACAGTGTTATGTTGCACTCAGTATTGTTCCAGTAACATACAGTGTTATGTTGCACTCGGTATTGTTCCAGTAACAGTGTTATGTTGCAATTGGTATTGTTCCAGTAACATATAGTGTTATGTTGCACTTGGTATTGTTCCAGTAACATACAGTGTTATGTTGCACTCGGTATTGTTCCAGCAACAGTGTTATGTTGCACTTGGTATTGTTCCAGTAACATACAGTGTTATGTTGCACTCGGTATTGTTCCAGCAACAGTGTTATGTTGCAATTGGTATTGTTCCAGTAACATATAGTGTTATGTTGCACTTGGTATTGTTCCAGTAACATAGTGTTATGTTGCACTCGGTATTGTTCCAGCAACAGTGTTATGTTGCAATTGGTATTGTTCCAGTAACATAGTGTTATGTTGCACTCGGTATTGTTCCAGTAACATACAGTGTTATGTTGCACTCAGTATTGTTCCAGTAACAGTGTTATGTTGCACTCAGTATTGTTCCAGTAACAGTGTTATGTTGCACTCAGTATTGTTCCAGTAACAGTGTTATGTTGCACTCAGTATTGTTCCAGGAGCAGTGTTATGTTGCATTTGGTATTGTTTGGTAACATACAGTGTTATGTTGCACTTGGTATTGTTCCAGCAACAGTGTTATGTTGCACTCAGTATTGTTCCAGTAACAGTGTTATGTTGCACTCGGTATTGTTCCAGTAACAGTGTTATGTTGCACTCGGTATTGTTCCAGTAACAGTGTTATGTTGCACTCGGTATTGTTCCAGTAACAGTGTTATGTTGCACTCGGTATTGTTCCAGTAACAGTGTTATGTTGCACTCAGTATTGTTCCAGTAACAGTGTTATGTTGCACTCGGTATTGTTCCAGTAACAGTGTTATGTTGCACTCGGTATTGTTCCAGTAACAGTGTTATGTTGCACTCAGTATTGTTCCAGCAACAGTGTTATGTTGCACTCGGTATTGTTCCAGTAACAGTGTTATGTTGCACTCGGTATTGTTCCAGTAACAGTGTTATGTTGCGCTCGGTATTGTTCCAGTAACAGTGTTATGTTGCACTCAGTATTGTTCCAGTAACAGTGTTATGTTGCACTCGGTATTGTTCCAGTAACAGTGTTATGTTGCACTCGGTATTGTTCCAGTAACAGTGTTATGTTGCACTCAGTATTGTTCCAGTAACAGTGTTATGTTGCACTCGGTATTGTTCCAGTAACAGTGTTATGTTGCACTCGGTATTGTCCCAGTAGCAGTGTTATGTTGCACTCAGTATTGTTCCAGTAACAGTGTTATGTTGCACTCAGTATTGTTCCAGTAACAGTGTTATGTTGCACTCGGTATTGTTCCAGTAACAGTGTTATGTTGCACTCGGTATTGTTCCAGTAACAGTGTTATGTTGCACTCAGTATTGTTCCAGTAACAGTGTTATGTTGCACTCGGTATTGTTCCAGTAACAGTGTTATGTTGCACTCAGTATTGTTCCAGTAACAGTGTTATGTTGCACTCAGTATTGTTCCAGTAACAGTGTTATGTTGCACTCGGTATTGTTCCAGTAACAGTGTTATGTTGCACTCGGTATTGTTCCAGTAACAGTGTTATGTTGCACTCGGTATTGTTCCAGTAACAATGTTATGTTGCACTCAGTATTGTTCCAGTAACAGTGTTATGTTGCACTCGGTATTGTTCCAGTAACAGTGTTATGTTGCACTCGGTATTGTTCCAGTAACAGTGTTATGTTGCACTCAGTATTGTTCCAGTAACAGTGTTATGTTGCACTCGGTATTGTTCCAGTAACAGTGTTATGTTGCACTCAGTATTGTTCCAGTAACAGTGTTATGTTGCACTCGGTATTGTTCCAGTAACAGTGTTATGTTGCACTCAGTATTGTTCCAGCAACAGTGTTATGTTGCACTCAGTATTGTTCCAGTAACAGTGTTATGTTGCACTCGGTATTGTTCCAGTAACAGTGTTATGTTGCACTCGGTATTGTTCCAGTAACAGTGTTATGTTGCACTCGGTATTGTTCCAGTAACAGTGTTATGTTGCACTCAGTATTGTTCCAGTAACAGTGTTATGTTGCACTCGGTATTGTTCCAGTAACATAGTGTTAGGTTGCACTCAGTATTGTTCCAGTAACAGTGTTATGTTGCACTCGGTATTGTTCCAGTAACAGTGTTATGTTGCACTCGGTATTCTTCCAGTAACAGTGATATGTTGCACTCAGTATTGTTCCAGTAACAGTGTTATGTTGCACTCGGTATTGTTCCAGTAACAGTGTTATGTTGCACTCAGTATTGTTCCAGTAACATAGTGTTATGTTGCACTCAGTATTGTTCCAGTAACAGTGTTATGTTGCACTCGGTATTGTTCCAGTAACATAGTGTTATGTTGCACTCAGTATTGTTCCAGTAACAGTGTTATGTTGCACTCAGTATTGTTCCAGTAACAGTGTTATGTTGCACTCGGTATTGTTCCAGTAACAGTGTTATGTTGCACTCGGTATTGTTCCAGTAACAGTGTTATGTTGCACTCGGTATTGTTCCAGTAACAGTGTTATGTTGCACTCGGTATTGTTCCAGTAACAGTGTTATGTTGCACTCGGTATTGTTCCAGTAACATAGTGTTATGTTGCACTCAGTATTGTTCCAGTAACAGTGTTATGTTGCACTCGGTATTGTTCCAGTAACATAGTGTTATGTTGCACTCAGTATTGTTCCAGTAACAGTGTTATGTTGCACTCAGTATTGTTCCAGTAACAGTGTTATGTTGCACTCGGTATTGTTCCAGTAACAGTGTTATGTTGCACTCGGTATTGTTCCAGTAACAGTGTTATGTTGCACTCGGTATTGTTCCAGTAACAGTGTTGCACTCAGTATTGTTCCAGTAACAGTGTTATGTTGCACTCAGTATTGTTCCAGTAACAGTGTTATGTTGCACTCAGTATTGTTCCAGTAACATACAGTGTTATGTTGCACTCAGTATTGTTCCAGTAACAGTGTTATGTTGCACTCAGTATTGTTCCAGTAACAGTGTTATGTTGCACTCAGTATTGTTCCAGTAACAGTGTTATGTTGCACTCAGTATTGTTCCAGTAACAGTGTTATGTTGCACTCAGTATTGTTCCAGTAACAGTGTTATGTTGCACTCAGTATTGTTCCAGTAACAGTGTTATGTTGCACTCAGTATTGTTCCAGGAACAGTGTTATGTTGCACTCAGTATTGTTCCAGGAACAGTGTTATGTTGCACTCAGTATTGTTCCAGTAACATACAGTGTTATGTTGCACTCGGTATTGTTTGGTAACATACAGTGTTATGTTGCACTCGGTATTGTTCCAGTAACATAAAGTGTTATGTTGCACTCGGTATTGTTCCAGTAACATACAGTGTTATGTTGCACTCAGTATTGTTCCAGTAACATACAGTGTTATGTTGCACTCAGTATTGTTCCAGTAACATACAGTGTTATGTTGCACTCGGTATTGTTCCAGTAACAGTGTTATGTTGCAATTGGTATTGTTCCAGTAACATATAGTGTTATGTTGCACTTGGTATTGTTCCAGTAACATACAGTGTTATGTTGCACTCGGTATTGTTCCAGCAACAGTGTTATGTTGCACTTGGTATTGTTCCAGTAACATACAGTGTTATGTTGCACTCGGTATTGTTCCAGCAACAGTGTTATGTTGCAATTGGTATTGTTCCAGTAACATATAGTGTTATGTTGCACTTGGTATTGTTCCAGTAACATAGTGTTATGTTGCACTCGGTATTGTTCCAGCAACAGTGTTATGTTGCAATTGGTATTGTTCCAGTAACATAGTGTTATGTTGCACTCGGTATTGTTCCAGTAACATACAGTGTTATGTTGCACTCAGTATTGTTCCAGTAACAGTGTTATGTTGCACTCAGTATTGTTCCAGTAACAGTGTTATGTTGCACTCAGTATTGTTCCAGTAACAGTGTTATGTTGCACTCAGTATTGTTCCAGGAGCAGTGTTATGTTGCATTTGGTATTGTTTGGTAACATACAGTGTTATGTTGCACTTGGTATTGTTCCAGCAACAGTGTTATGTTGCACTCAGTATTGTTCCAGTAACAGTGTTATGTTGCACTCGGTATTGTTCCAGTAACAGTGTTATGTTGCACTCGGTATTGTTCCAGTAACAGTGTTATGTTGCACTCGGTATTGTTCCAGTAACAGTGTTATGTTGCACTCGGTATTGTTCCAGTAACAGTGTTATGTTGCACTTAGTATTGTTCCAGTAACAGTGTTATGTTGCACTCGGTATTGTTCCAGTAACAGTGTTATGTTGCACTCGGTATTGTTCCAGTAACAGTGTTATGTTGCACTCAGTATTGTTCCAGCAACAGTGTTATGTTGCACTCGGTATTGTTCCAGTAACAGTGTTATGTTGCACTCGGTATTGTTCCAGTAACAGTGTTATGTTGCACTCGGTATTGTTCCAGTAACAGTGTTATGTTGCACTCAGTATTGTTCCAGTAACAGTGTTATGTTGCACTCGGTATTGTTCCAGTAACAGTGTTATGTTGCACTCGGTATTGTTCCAGTAACAGTGTTATGTTGCACTCGGTATTGTTCCAGTAACAGTGTTATGTTGCACTCGGTATTGTTCCAGTAACAGTGTTATGTTGCACTCGGTATTGTCCCAGTAACAGTGTTATGTTGCACTCGGTATTGTTCCAGTAACAGTGTTATGTTGCACTCAGTATTGTTCCAGTAACAGTGTTATGTTGCACTCGGTATTGTTCCAGTAACAGTGTTATGTTGCACTCGGTATTGTTCCAGTAACAGTGTTATGTTGCACTCAGTATTGTTCCAGTAACAGTGTTATGTTGCACTCGGTATTGTTCCAGTAACAGTGTTATGTTGCACTCAGTATTGTTCCAGTAACAGTGTTATGTTGCACTCAGTATTGTTCCAGTAACAGTGTTATGTTGCACTCGGTATTGTTCCAGTAACAGTGTTATGTTGCACTCAGTATTGTTCCAGTAACAGTGTTATGTTGCACTCGGTATTGTTCCAGTAACAGTGTTATGTTGCACTCGGTATTGTTCCAGTAACAGTGTTATGTTGCACTCAGTATTGTTCCAGTAACAGTGTTATGTTGCACTCGGTATTGTTCCAGTAACAGTGTTATGTTGCACTCAGTATTGTTCCAGTAACAGTGTTATGTTGCACTCGGTATTGTTCCAGTAACAGTGTTATGTTGCACTCAGTATTGTTCCAGCAACAGTGTTATGTTGCACTCAGTATTGTTCCAGTAACAGTGTTATGTTGCACTCGGTATTGTTCCAGTAACAGTGTTATGTTGCACTCGGTATTGTTCCAGTAACAGTGTTATGTTGCACTCGGTATTGTTCCAGTAACAGTGTTATGTTGCACTCAGTATTGTTCCAGTAACAGTGTTATGTTGCACTCGGTATTGTTCCAGTAACATAGTGTTAGGTTGCACTCAGTATTGTTCCAGTAACAGTGTTATGTTGCACTCGGTATTGTTCCAGTAACAGTGTTATGTTGCACTCGGTATTGTCCCAGTAACAGTGTTATGTTGCACTCAGTATTGTTCCAGTAACAGTGTTATGTTGCACTCGGTATTGTTCCAGTAACAGTGTTATGTTGCACTCGGTATTCTTCCAGTAACAGTGTTATGTTGCACTCAGTATTGTTCCAGTAACAGTGTTATGTTGCACTCGGTATTGTTCCAGTAACAGTGTTATGTTGCACTCAGTATTGTTCCAGTAACATAGTGTTATGTTGCACTCAGTATTGTTCCAGTAACAGTGTTATGTTGCACTCGGTATTGTTCCAGTAACATAGTGTTATGTTGCACTCAGTATTGTTCCAGTAACAGTGTTATGTTGCACTCAGTATTGTTCCAGTAACAGTGTTATGTTGCACTCGGTATTGTTCCAGTAACAGTGTTATGTTGCACTCAGTATTGTTCCAGTAACAGTGTTATGTTGCACTCAGTATTGTTCCAGTAACAGTGTTATGTTGCACTCGGTATTGTTCCAGTAACAGTGTTATGTTGCACTCAGTATTGTTCCAGTAACAGTGTTATGTTGCACTCAGTATTGTTCCAGTAACAGTGTTATGTTGCACTCAGTATTGTTCCAGTAACATACAGTGTAACACTGAGGACCTGTATTATGGAATACAGGGATACCTCTGTTCCATCATTCAGTGAAACTTTATTACAGTCCCATCATTCAGTGAAACTTTATTACAGTCCCATCATTCAGTGAAGCTTTATTACAGTCCCATCATTCAGTGAAACTTTATTACAGTCTCATCATTCAGTGAAACTTCACTACAGTCCCATCATTCAGTGAAGCTTCACTACAGCCCCATCATTCAGTGAAGCTTCACTACAGCCCCATCATTCAGTGAAACTTCACTACAGTCCCATCATTCAGTGAAGCCTCAGTGTTATGTTGCATTTGGTATTGTTCCAGTAACATACAGTGTTATGCTGCACTCAGAATTGTTCCGGTAACAGTGTTATGTTGCACTCAGCACCATCAACTTTCTCTTATTTTATTCTTTTGTTTTTCCTTTCAGATGTTAATGTTTGTCGAGTCATTGTTTAAGTGCAGCTATAACTATGAGAACATTCAAGATGGTTTTGAAGTTGTGAGTTGTGTATGTAAGAAGCATGGATCCCAGCCTCAAGTGGCAGCATATGTTGTCAAGATCATCACAGGTTTGTAATCTGCCTTTACTAGTCTAACACAACACTGGTACAGGTTGACCATCAATAATCTAGCATCATCGGGACATGTAGGGTGCTAGATTAGTGATTTTGCTGGATTACGGAGTGGTTAAGTTAGAATATACTTAGCCCAACAGCGATATTTATGCATCGGCAATTTCACCCATTTTATGCTCTATTTTTGGCCCATTCCATTATTCCAGTGTACCAAACTCATAGCTATTTCACTAGTATTCCTTCTATTCTGTTGATTGAGCACAAGAAACTGCCCATTCACCTATTCCAGCTACCCAATAAAGTGGTCAGAAATCTGTAATTTGGCCAATTTCACACAATTCAGAAGATGCCAAGTTCAAAATATGTCCAGAATAAACAATGCAAACATTCCTGGCACTAAAATAGCATTTTTTCTGTTCATTAGTCACAGCTCCAGGCCCCTCTTATATTACTCTTGCTCTCCACTTTTGAATTTTTATTCACAAAAAAATACAAGATTTACTAAGTTATGCAATCCATTACATTATTGTAATAATTGTATAAATAATATCAACCCATTTGTGACTGCATATTAGACTGGCCAGTTGGACACATACTGGACATTGATGTCATTTGTTTACTCTTGAACATTGGCAAAAATTGAACATTTCTGCTAATATGAGCTCAATTTCAAGGTACTTTTTGTTGTGAAACCAATCAAAATCACATCTATTTCTGTAATATACTTTACATTCTATCAAATGAGGCCAAAAAATGAAAATACAACAATAAAAACCACATGATAATACAGTGGGCCCTTGACCAACGATGGCATCATCTAACGATAAAATTGCCTAATGATGCGTTTGAGCGTAAAAATTTTGGCCCAACCAATGATGAAAAACTCAACTAACAACATTCGTCTCGAACACGTCCACGCATCCGTCTGGCCTGAGCGCACCTCAGCTGCCCTGCCTTCAGTTATTGTGCCATTGTTTACAAGCCAGTGTGGTCAGTTCCACACATATATTCAGTATATATTGTATTATTCCAGTGTTTTTAGTGCTTGTAACTGCTAAATAAGCCACCATGGGCCCAAAGAAAGCTTCTAGTGCCAACCCCGTGGTAAAAAGGGTGAGAATTACAATCAAAATGAAGAAGGAGATGCCTCGAAGCTGGCCTGGTTGTATAACAAACCCCAGTCAACCATCGCTACTATCTTGGCCAACAGAAAGGCAATCAAGGAAGCTGTTGTTGCGAAAGATGTAAGTATGTTTTTGAAACAGAGATTGCAAATACTTGAAGATGTTGAGAGACTGTTGTTGTTGTGGATAAATGAAAAACAAATATCAGGAGATAGTATTTCTCAATCAGTCATATGTGAAAAGGCAAGACATGATGATTTAATTAAAAAAATGCCTGCAACTAGTGGTGATGTTATTGAATTTAAGGCCAGCAAAGGTTGGTTTGAGAGATTTAAGAATTGTAGTGGCATACACAGTGTGGTAAGGCATGAAGAGGCTGCCAGTTTGGACAAGACAGCAGCTGAAAAATATGTGCAGGAATTCAAGGAGTACATAGACACTGAAAAATTAAAACCCGAACAAGTGTTCAGTTGTGACAAAACAGGCCTGTTTGGAAGAAAATGCCAAACAGGACCTACATTACACAGGAGGAAAAAGCACTGCCAGGACACAAGCCTATGAAAGACAGGGTAACTCTAGGTACATAGATAGGGCCTTCTGCTTGAAGGATAGGAGTAGGAGACAGAGGGTTTGCTTTCCTGTGGCTGGGATGGAGGATATTGTTAGCTAGCTTGACAACATCATGAACGGTAATGGGGTCAGTCCTATTATCTGCCTCAGTGTTGGTGGCAATGGTGTAGGCAAGCGTAGAAATGAGGATTTAGTTAGAAGGTACAGGACAGCAATAGACAATTAGAAAGAAGGGGGGGGGGTTATATGTGGCATTTTGCCAAGAAGGGGTGTTGGAAATGAATGGTTGTCCAGAGCAATTGGTATTAATTGTTGGCTGGACAAACACTGTTAGAATAATGCAATACCATTCATCGACAACTGGGACCACTTCTATGGCCATAATGATATGTATGCCAGGGATGGGGTTCACTTATCCAGGGCAGGTGTGGGTTTTCTAGCTGGCTCAGTTGAGAGTGTTGTTAGGACTTTAAACTAGGACTAGTTAGAGGTATGGGTTTAGAAATGGAAAATAAAAAGTGTTGAAATGAGGATTTAGGCTTTGAAATTATAAATCTTAATAGTAACGAGGACAGTAATAGGTATAGTGGAAGAACAGAAAGGAGCAGGAAGGGTAAAAAGAAAGGAGGCTCCTTAAATATATATTACACAAATAGTCGTAGTGCTAGGAACAAGATGGACGAGATGAGATTAGTGCTAGTGCAGGTAACACTGATGTATTTGTTTGAACTGAGACGTGGTTCAGTACGAAAATTTGGGACATGGCTGCTGAATGTCACATACAGGGTTTTAAATTGTTCCAAGTAGACAGAAGCATCGGGAAGGGGGGTAGGGTGGTACTGTATACCCAAGATCGCTTGAACCGTTGCATAAAAACGGGTATAAAATCTGAAATAACACATGCAGTCTCTCTTTGGATAGAATTTTCAGAGAAACACGAAAAATTGATTTTAGGTGTGATATACTGTCCCCCAAACTTAGATAGGGACCAAGGGAGACTACTATGGGAGGAAATTGTTAAGGCCACAAGGCATGATTACGTAGTAATTCTAGGGGACTTCAACTTTAGTCAGATTGATTGGAATTTCTTGACTGGGAATTTAGAATCAAATGATTTCTTAGAAGTAGTTCAGGATTGTTTTTTGAAGCAGTTTGTGACAGAACCTACAAGGCGAAATAACCTGCTTGATTTGGTTCTGGTAAACAAGGAAACCCTTGTTAATACACCTACCATCCGACTTACGACCAAGCTTGGTTCCGACCAACCGGTCGTAAGTCGAAATGGACGTAAGTCGAACCTTTGAAAATTGCTGACATATTGGGTAGGGCATAATGTCAAAACTTTCCTATATAAACTACCTACATAATACTGTAATGTAATGTACAATCATTCTTTTTACCATAATTTACTTCTGTTGTTGAAGATTGAGACACTTATGCCGCATATGAGAATCTTTATTCAGGAAACGTTTCGCCACACAGTGGCTTCATCAGTCCAATACAAAGAGGAAGGCGTAAGGAGAGGAGGAGTTTGAGGTAATCAGTCCCTCAGTCTGGAGTCGATGTGTTCAGTCCATCAATCTTGTAGAATGTACAGCATAGGGCCGTAGACGTGGCTTATATACTGTAGTGAGGTGAGGTGAAGCAGTCGGAGGCGGGGTCATAGTGGTACCATCCGACTGCTTCACCTCACCTCACTACAGTATATAAGCCACGTCTACGGCCCTATGCTGTACATTCTACAAGATTGATGGACTGAACACATCGACTCCAGGCTGAGGGACTGATTACCTCAAACTCCTCCTCTCCTTACGCCTTCCTCTTTGTATTGGACTGATGAAGCCACTGTGTGGCGAAACGTTTCCTGAATAAAGATTCTCATATGCGGCATAAGTGTCTCAATCTTCAACTTGTCGGTTTTTCAAGCCATTCATCACTTCTGTTGTTGTATTTTAATTATTTATGTACTGTATATAATGTATACATGGTAGTGATATGTATTGTAAATTTTACATCGCATACAGTATATGTTACTATTATCTTTATGTATTGTTGACACAGTGGAATGGGAGAATAACACTGGTAGTGTCATCCTGCCAGAATGTTGTATAACCTATACCCTAAGTAAAGAGAAACAACTCTGGAATACGTGTAATACGTATCCGGCTGGCTGGCTGGGTGGCCGGGTCTGTGGTTGGCCGGGTGGGTGGCTGGATGGGTGGGTGGCTGGGTGGGTGGGTGGCTCGATGGCTGGGTGGCTGGATGGGTGGGTGGCTGGATGGGTGGGTGGCTGGATGGGTGGGTGGATGGCTGGATGATGGGTGGGTGGGTGGGTGGGTAGCTGGATGGGTGGGTGGCTGGGTGGATGGGTGGGTGGGTAGCTGGATGGGTGGGTGGCTGGATGGGTGGGTGGGTAGTTGGCTGACTGGCTGGCCAAATGTGGCTGTCTCTCTGTATCTCTGTACATCTCTGTATCTCTGTACATCTCTGTATCTCTGTACATCTCTGTATCTCTGTACATCTCTGTATCTCTGTACATCTCTGTACATCTCTGTACATCTCTGTATCTCTGTACATCTCTGTACATCTCTGTACATCTCTGTATCTCTGTACATCTCTGTACATCTCTGTATCTCTGTACATCTCTGTACATCTCTGTACATCTCTGTATCTCTGTACATCTCTGTACATCTCTGTACATCTCTGTACATCTCTGTACATCTCTCTCTCTCTCTCTCTCTCTCTCTCTCTCTCTCTCTCTCTCTCTCTCTCTCTCTCTCTCTCTCTCTCTCTCTCTCTCTCTCTCTCTCTCTCTCTCTCACTGGCACACATAAGTCAAGTCATCATACATATTATAAATTACCTAGGATAACCCAAAAAATCCAGACAAAGTGCTCTACAGTGGATCTGTGCTCCAGTGCCCTAAATTAATAATAATAATAATAATTATTATTACAATAATACATATGTACTAATATTAATATTAATATTATTAAGCTATAATATAATAATCGTGTCCACTCATTACTTACCTTAAAATATCTGTAGTTTTAATGTAGAGTGAGAAGTGAGTAAACAAGATTAAATGAATAAATGAGAGAGAGAATGAGAATGTAGAATGTTCACGAGTTATGTAAACAAACGTTGTTGTTGTTGTTACCAGCCCCGACACGAATGATTCCTGTTCACTGTCAAGCCGACCAGAAAAACATCTCATATTTGTTAATTTATATGTTATGTAGCATGTTTATTATATAAATTTGAAAAAAAAATCATAGATGGATTAAGCAAAATGTCTATATTAACGTTTTATACACATTTAATGCGCCTCAGTGATTATTATTGTTATTATCATTATTAATATGGCATCTTCAAGACCAAGTACACTCTTAATGAGTGGCTCTGAGACAGACAAGCAGACAAAGACAGACACACAGGTAGACAGAAAGACAAAGACACAGGTAGACATAAAGACAGACACAGGTAGACATAAAGACAGACACAGGTAGACATAAAGACAGACACAGGTAGACATAAAGACAGACACAGATAGACAGAAAGACACACAGGTAGACAGAAAGACAAAGACACAGGTAGACATAAAGACAGACACAGGTAGACATAAAGACAGACACAGATAGACAGAAAGACACACAGGTAGACAGAAAGACAGACACAGGTAGACAGAAAGACACACAGGTAGGCAGAAAGACAGACACACAGAAAGTCAGACACACAGAAAGACAGACACACAGAAAGACAGACACACAGGTAGACAGAAAGACAAACACACATGTAGACAGAAAGACAGACACACTAGTAGACAGACACACAGAGATACAGACAGATATACAGGCAGACAGATACAGACAGGTTTATGTGCAACAGTGAAAACAAATAGAGAGTTCGAGAGTAAGAGCCTTTCTTGCCACAATCTCCAGTGCAAGATTCAGACTTCATCTTAGGGGCCATGGTGAAATTTACTGTCCAGTTAGTACAGTTAATACAGTATGATGCTGCTGATAGGGCAGGGCTACTCAAACTGATGCTGCCTGCATGATGCATTGCCGCCGCGAGTATTGTCAAATATTGTACAGTGGTGTGCATCAGCCGGCCCAGCCCAGCTGCCAGATGCACGGTTGTAAGTCGAGTGGACGTATGTCGAGCAGGTCGTAAGTCAGATGGTAGGTGTAATTTACAAATTACAGAGGAACTCGGCACAAGCGATTATAAATCAATTACTTTTAGCATTGAATGGAAGTATGATAGTAGGGATAACTCAGTAACCGTCCCAGATTTTCGCTTAGCAGATTACAATGGGCTTAGAGAACAATTGTCATCTGTGGACTGGGGTAACGAAGAGGGCTGTCAGTATGAGAGTTTTCTGAACACTGTGGAAGAAGAAAAATTATGTAATATCACAGTCACTAGCAAAATGGTTATCAAACAAATTGACCGTTTGAAGCAAAATAAATCGCCTGGTCCTGATGAGGTTTTTTCAAGGGTTCTTAAGGAATGCAAAATGGACCTCTGTGAACCTTTAACTAATATTTTTAATTTATCTCTTCGAACAGGTGTAGTGTTTGATATATGGAAGATGGCTAATGTAATTCCTATTTTTAAAGCAGGGGACAAGTCGTTACCATCAAATTACCGCCCAATAAGCCTGACCTCAATTGTGGGCAAATTAGTGAATTATAGCTGATAATATAAGAAGCCATCTCGATAGGCATAATTTGATTAATGATACTCAATATGGATTCACCAGGGGCTGTTCCTGCCTAACTAATTTATTAACCTTCGTCAGCAAAGCTTTTGAGGCCGTTGATCAGGATAAAGAATTCGATATTGCTTATTTAGATTTTAGTAAGGCTTTTGATAGAGTACCACATCAGAGACTGTTGAAGAAAGTGGCTGCTCATGGCACTGGGGGAAAAGTGCTGTCATGGATCGAGTCATGGCTCACAAATAGGAAGTAAGAGTGTGCATAAATTGAGTTAAATCTGAGTAGGGATCTGTAACAAGTGGTATTCTGCAGGGATCAGTTTTAGGCCCATTGTTATTTATAATATATTTAATTGACCTTGACAAGGGAATTACTAGTGACATATGCAAATTTGCTGCTGACACGAAAATAGGTAGGATAATCGATGCAGATGTTGATGTCTTGGAACTTCAGGAGGATTTAGACAAACTCAATTCGTGGTCAGAAAAGTGGCAGATGTAGTTCAATGTAGGCAAATGTAAAGTTCTAATGCTCGGTAATGTTCATAACCCTAGCACCTACCAGCTTAATGATGTTGAACTTAGCCGCATAGAATGTGAAAAGGATTTGGGGGTTATGGTAAGCAGCAGCCTTAAGCCAAGACAGCAGTGCCTAAGCGTGTGTAATAAGGCAGATAGATTGCTGGGATTTAAATCAAGAAATGTAAGCAACACAAGTCCAGCGGTTATACTTCAGCTCTTTACGTCATTAGTAAGGCCTCACCTAGATTATGCAGCTCAGTTCTGGTCTTCATTTTACAGAATGGATATAAATTCGTTAGAAAACATTCAGCGACGAATGACAAAATTAATTCATTGCATTAGAAATCTTCCGTATGAAGAGAAATTGAAGTCCCTTAAATTACACTCGCTTGTAAAATGAAGAATGAGGGGAGACATGATTGAAGTGTATAAGTGGAAGATGGGCATTAACTAAGGGGATATAATTAGGTTTTGAGGATATCTCTCTCCAGGAGAGAACCCGCAATAATGGATTCAAATTAGTCAAGTTTAGATTTCGAAAGGATAAAGGAAAATATTGGTTTGGTAATAGGGTAGTTGATGAGTGGAATGGTCTGCCTAGTAGGGTGATCAAAGCTAAAACCTTGAGTAATTTCAAATTTAGGTTGGATAAATACATGAGTGAGAGGGGTTGGATATGAATCGGGCTAGCACATGGTGTAGCAGTTATTCTGTTAGTGGGTTGCATTTGTGAAGGACCTGCCTAGTATGGGACAACAGACTTATTGCAGTGTTCCTTCTTTCTTATGTTCTTATGTAATGCTAGTGGGGATTGCAAAGTGAAGCCTCTACTTGTGTATCACTCAGAAACTACCAGAGTGTTCAAGAAAAACAATGTCGTCAAGGCTAATATGTGTTTAATGTGGAGGGCAAACAGTAAGTCATGGGTTACTAGAGACATTTTCTATGATTGGTTTTGTCATGTGTTTCGCCCCACTGTGAAAAATTACCTCCTGGAAAGTAAATTGGACCTCAAGTTCCTCATGGTATGAGACAATGCTCCTGCTGATCCTTCAGAGTGCCAGAGTGAATTGCGAGGGACTTGAGTTTTATCAAAGTCAAGTTCTTGCCTCCTAATACCACTCCTCTCCTGCAGCCCATGGACCAGCAGGTCATTTCAAATTTCAAAAAACTGTACTCGAAAGCAGTGTTTCAAAAGTGCTTTGAAGTGGTGGCCTCAGACACTCAGTTGACCCTAAGAGACTTTTGGAAAGTTCACTTTAGTATCCTCAATTGCATAAACCTTATAGGTAAGGCTTGGGAGGGAGTGATTAACAGGACCTTGAACTCTGCTTGGAGGAAATTGTGGCTACAGTGTGTGCAAGAGAGGGATTTTGAAGGGTTTGGGGCTAACCCTGAGGAGCCTATGCCAGTTGTGGAATCTATTGTGGCATTGGGGAAGTCCTTGGGGTTGGAGGTTAGTGGGAAGGATGTGGAAGAGTTGGTGGAGGATGACGATGAAGAACTAACCACTGATGAGCTGCAAGAGCATCTGCAATAGCAAGAGACCACAACTGAGAAAATTGCTTCAGAGGAGGGGCGAGTTAAATGGAGGAAGTTGCCTTCTTCAACGATTAAGGAAATTTGTACAATGTGGACGAAGGTGCAAACCTTTATGGATGAAAATCACCCTGACACAGCTATTGCAAGCCATACTAGTGACTTTTACAATGACAATGTTGTGGCCCATTTTAGGAAAATCTTAAAGGAACACGAGGTACAGAGCTCTATGGATAGATTTTTGGTGTGACAGAGGTCCAGTGACTCTCAAGTTGTTCTCAGTGGCATTAAGAAATGAAGGGAAGTAACCCCGGAAAAGGACTTGGTACCTAAAGTTCTTATGGAAGGGGATTCCCCTTCCAAACAATAATGCACCTCCATCTCCCCTCCTCCTATCTCATCGCTACATCTTCAAGAAAGGTAAGTGTCACTTATTCTTCATTTAGTACAGTATTGTGCATATACCCTTGTTTTTCTGTGTAGGAAAATGTATACTATTTCATGTGAAATTTTTTTTTTCATACTTTGGGGTGTCTGGGACGGATTACTTGCTAGTACAGATCTTACTGTCTACTTGCTAGTAGGGCTCTTTCTGTCTATTTGCTAGTAGTGTTCTTACTGTCTTCCTAGTAGAGCTCTTACTGTCAACTTCCTAGTAGTACTCATGCTGTCAACATGCTAGTAGACCTTTTACTGTCTACTTGCTAGTAGTGCTCATACTGTCAACATGCTAGTAGAGCTTTTACTGTCTACTTGCTAGTAGAGCTCTTACTGTCAACATGCTAGTTAAGCTCTTACTGTCAACTTGCTAGTAGTATTCATACTGTCTACTTGCTAGTAGTGCTCATACTGTCTACTTGCTAATAGTGCTCTTACTGTCTACTTGCTAGTAGTGTTCTTACTGTCTACATGCTAGTTGTGTTCTTACTGTATACTTGCTAGTAGTGTTTCTTCTTGCTAGTAGTGCTTTTTCTAATTACCAGTAGAGCTTTTACTTTCTACTTGCTAGTAGTGCTCATTTTACTTGCTAGTAGTCATCTCTCTACTTGCTAGTAGTGATCTTTCTACTTGCTAGTAGTGATCTGTTTACTTGCTAGTAGAGCTCTTACTTTCTGCTTGCTAGTAGTGGTCTGTCTAGTTGCTAGTAGAGCTCTTACTTTCTGCTTGCTAGTAGTGGTCTGTCTAGTTGCTAGTAGAGCTCTTACTTTCTACTTGCTAGTAGAGCTCTTACTTTCTACTTGCTAGTAGAGTTCTTACTTTCTACTTGCTAGTAGTGCTCTTTGTACTTGCTAGTAGTGCTCTTTGTACTTGCTAGTAGTGCTCTTTGTACTTGCTAGTAGTGCTCTTTGTACTTGCTAGTAGTGCTCTTTGTACTTGCTAGTAGTGCTCTTTGTACTTGCTAGTAGTGCTCTTTGTACTTGCTAGTAGTGCTCTTTGTACTTGCTAGTAGTGCTCTTTGTACTTGCTAGTAGTGCTCTTTGTACTTGCTAGTAGTGCTCTTTGTACTTGCTAGTAGTGCTCTTTGTACTTGCTAGTAGTGCTCTTTGTACTTGCTAGTAGTGCTCTTTCTACTTGCTAGTAGTGCTCTTTCTACTTGCTAGTAGTGCTCTTTCTACTTGCTAGTAGTGCTCTTTCTACTTGCTAGTAGTGATCTTTCTGCTTGCTAGTAGTGATCTTTCTACTTGCTAGTAGTGATCTGTCTACTTGCTAGTAGTGCTCTTTCTGCTTGCTAGTAGTGATCTTTCTACTTGCTAGTAGTGATCTGTCTACTTGCTAGTAGTGCTCTTTCTACTTGCTAGTAGTGATCTGTCTACTTGCTAGTAGTGATCTTTCTGCTTGCTAGTAGTGATCTGTCTACTTGCTAGTAGAGCTTTTTCTACTTGCTAGTAGTGATCTGTCTACTTGCTAGTAGTGCTCTTTCTACTTGCTAGTAGAGCTCTTTCTACTTGCTAGTAGTGCTCTTTCTGCTTGCTAGTAGTGCTCTTTCTACTTGCTAGTAGTGATCTGTGTACTTGCTAGTAGAGCTTTTACTTTCTACTTGCTAGTTGTGATCTTTCTACTTGCTAGTAGAGCTCCTTCTACTTGCTAGTAGAGCTCTTACTTTCTACTTGCTAGTAGAGCTCTTACTTTCTACTTGCTAGTAGAGCTCTTACTTTCTACTTGCTAGTAGAGCTCTTACTTTCTAATTACCAGTAGAGCTCTTACTTTCTACTTGCTAGTAGAGCTCTTACTTTCTACTAGCTAGTAGAGCTCTTACTTTCTACTTGCTAGTAGAGCTCTTACTTTCTACTTGCCAGTAGAGCTCTTTCTACTTTCTAGTAGAGCTCTTACTTTCTACTTGCTAGTAGAGCTCTTTCTACTTGCTAGTTGAGCTCTTACTTTCTACTTGCTAGTAGAGCTCTTACTCTATTCTGTTAGTTTTTTATTTTATATAATTACATAAAGACATTTGTTCTTGTAAAATTCAGATCATTGTTCCGAACTTTTTTCATAATACATATTACAGTTTTTGTATTCTTGTATGCAAGGTAATGTATTATGTATTCAACTCTGGCTGTATGATTTTATTCTTGTATGCAAGGTAGTGTATTATATATACAACTCTGGCTGTATGGTTGCATTCTTGTATGCAAGGTAATGTGCAGTGGACCCCCGTTTTCGTCCGGTTTGGATATCGTGCATTTCGGATTTTGACCACTTTTTTCGGCGAACTTTTACCCCGGGGTTCGTACCTCCACTCGGAAATCATCCATACGAGACACGTTTGCCTGCCCAGGACGCGGCCCCACTCACACTTACGTGACTCAGTCTGCCTTTGTTACTTGTAGAGGGTGGTAGTGATTGAGAAGGGCAGGAGAGAGGAGCTGCTGGATAAGTACAGGTCAGCCATAGAAGTAGTTAGGTCTAAGGGAGGGATCCCAGTCATATGTAGCATCTTGCCTAGAAAGGAAGTGAGCAATGAATGGATGTCTAGGGCAATTGGTATAAATTGCTGGCTAGACAGGTACTGCAAGGAACTTGCAATCCCATTCATTGATAACTGGAACCTATTCTTTGGCAAACGTGATATGTATGCAAGGGATGGGGTTCATCTCTCTGGGGATGGAGTGGTTGCATTAGCCAATTCGATTGAGAGGGTTATTGATGACTTGTCTAGGAATTTAAACTGATGGATTATAGAGATATGGGTGTTTGTGGGAAACATTCAGGCTGCAGCATTAGGGTTAAAAACAGTAGTTATTACTGGGATACCTCAGGGATATGTTTAAAAGACAATATTCAAAATAAAGTTGCTAGTAATGGCAAATCATTTGATCATAAACAAAGAGAGATAGCAGAGGGCAACGAGTGACTAGCTCCCTTATGGTTTACTATACAAATAGTAGGAGTCTAAGAAATAAGATAGATGAGCTAAGATTACTTGTAAGTGTAGGTAATATAGATATTATTGGTATAACAGAGTCCTGGTTCAACCTGAAAGATATAGATATTATTGGTATAACAGAGACCTGGTTCAACCTGAAAGATAGAGAAATGCCTTCTGAATGCAACATACAGGGTTATAAACCATTCCACACTGATAGGGTCAACAGGAAGGGTGGTGGAGTGGCGATGTATGTCAGAGAAAATTTAAATTGTTGTCTTAGACATGATGTAAGATAAACATCGAATACAAAATCTGTTTGGCTACAGTTTCTCGAGGGTCGTGACAAATTAATTTTGGGTGTGATTTATAGGCCCCCAAACCTTGATAGGGAGTGCAGTAAGCTGTTATGGGGCGAAATTCATAAGGCATCTAGATATGAAAATGTGGTAATGGGAGATTTTAACTTCAGACAAATTGATTGGAACAATATGATGGGAAATCTTGAGTCTAGTGACTTTCTTGATACGGTTCAGGATTGCTTTTTAGAACATGTTGTGACAGAACCAACTAGAGTAAACAGTCTGCTTGACTTGGTTCTTGCCAACAAAGATTCACTAATTAATAATCTTGAGGTTAATGATGAGTTTGGGAAAAGTGATCACAAATCACTTAGTTTCAATATATCATGGAATTACCCAGATAACTGCAATAAAATCTCTGTCCCAGATTTTCACTTGGCCAATTTCATGGGACTAAAAAATTACCTTGGTGGGCTAAATTGGGATGTCCTGACTATGGGTGAGGTCGGTGATCATGGTTGCCAATATGACATTTTTCAGAGCATAGTTCTAGCTGCCCAGACAACTTTTGTTCTGAGTAGGTAAATTAGATCTAACTAAATGATCTTGAATGGATGAAAAATAGATTAAAACATCTCATTGGTCAAAAGAGAGGCATATATAGGCGTATCAAAAGAGGGGTTGGGCAGTTAAGAAATCAATATACATGTATTCATTTAAAGAGAGAAATAAAGAAAGGAATAAGATAAGCAAAAAGGGATTATGAGGCTAAGTTCACAAGGGATTCAAAGACTAACCCAAAAGGGTTCTTTCAGGTATACAGAAGTAAGTTTAGGGAGAAGATTGACCCACTTAAGAGTAACTCTGGTCAGATCACTGACAATGATAAGGATATGTGTGAAATTCTCAATACCTACTTCCTCTCAGTTTTCACCCAGGAAAATACTAACAATATTCCTGAAATAATAGATTATGTAGAACAGGATGATGATAAATTATGCATGATTGCAGTAACTAGTGACATGGTCCTCAGACAAATAAACTAAATCCTAACAAATCCCCAGGTCCTGATGAACTGTTTGCAAGGGTGTTAAAGGAATGTAAAGAGGAACTTAGCATACCTTTGGCTAATCTTTCTAACATATCACTACAAACTGGCATAGTGCCTGATAAGTGGAAAATGGCAAATGTAATACCTATTTACAAGGCATGTGACAGGTCCTTGGCTTCGAACTATAGACCAATAAGCCTTACCTCCATAGTGGGAAAATTTATGGAATCAATAATTGCCGAAGCAATTCATAGCCATCTTGACAGGCACAGGCTGATTAATGAATCTCAACATGGTTTTACAAAGGGGCATTCCTATCTTACGAATTTACTAACATTTTTCACTAAGGTGTTCGAGGAGGTAGATCATGGTAATGATTATGATATTGTGTATATGGACTTCAGTAAGGCTTTTGATAGAGTTCCACACCAGAGGCTACTGAGGAAACTTAAGGCACATGAAATAGGAGAAATTTTTTCTTGGATAGAGGCATGGCTGACAAATAGTCAGCAGAGATTTTGCATAAATGGGGAGAAATTAGAATGGGGGCACATCAGAAGCAGTGTTCCTCAGGGGTCAGTGTTGGGCCCGTTGCTGTTCACAATTTACATGAACGACATAGATGAGGGAATAAATAGCGACATAAGCAAATTTGCTGATGACACCAAAATAGGCCACCAATTCATTCTAATGAGGACACTAGAGCACTCCAGGATGATTTGAATAGACTGATGCAATGGTCGGAGAAGTGGCAGATGCAGTTTAATATTGACAAATGCAAAGTTCTAAATGTTGGACAGGAAAATAACCATGCCAAATATAAACTAAATAATGTAGATCTTAATACTGCTGATTGCGAAAAGGATTTATGAGTTCTGGTTAACAGTAATCTAAAACCAAGACAACAGTGCATAAGTGTTCGCAATAAAGCTAACAGAATTCTTGGCTTCATATCTAGAAGTATAAATAATAGAAATCCTCAGGTTGTTCTTCAACTCTATATATCCTTGGTTAGGCCTCATTTAGACTATGCTGCTCAGTTCTGGTCACCGTATTACAGAATGGGTATAAATGCTTTGGAAAACATAAAGAGGAGGATGACAAAGATGATCCCATGTATCAGAAATCTTCTCTATGAGGATAGACTGAGGGCTCTGAATCTGCACTCTCTCGAAAGGCGTAGAATTAGGGAGGATATGATCGGGTGTATAAATGGTAAACAGGAATAAATAAAGGGGATGTAAATAGCGTGCTGAAAATTTCCAACCAAGACAGGACTCGCAGCAATGGTTTCAAGTTAGAAAATTTCAGATTCAGGAAGGATATAAGAAAGCACTGGTTTGGTAATAGAGTTGTGGATGAGTGGAACAAACTCCCGAGTACAGTTATTCAGGCTAAAACGTTGTGTAGTTTTAAAAATAGGTTAGATAAATACATGAGTGGGTGTGGGTGGGTGTGAGTTGAACCTGACTAGCTTGTGCTGCTGGGTCTGGTGCTGTGCTCCTTCCTTGAGTGGAGGTGACCAGACTGGGTGGGTCATTGGGCTAATCTGGGGGAGGGTCATTTGGCTTATCCTGGGGGGGGGACATGGACCTGCTCCGCATGGGTCAGTAGGCCTGTTGCAGTGTTCCTTGTTTCTTATGTTCTTATGATGGTGGTAGCAGGTGGTAGTGATGGTGGTAGAGGGTGGTAGTGGTAGTGATGGTGGTAGAGGGTGGTAGTGGTTGTGACGGTGGTAGAGGGTGGTAGTGATGGTGGTTGAGGGTGGTAGTGGTTGTGACAGTGGTAGAGGGTGGTAGTGACTGTGGTAGAGGGTGGTAGTGATGATGGTAGTGACTGTGGTAGAGGGTGGTAGTGATGATGGTAGTGACTGTGGTAGAGGGTGGTAGTGATGATGGTAGTGACTGTGGTAGAGGGTGGTAGTGATGGTAGTGACTGTGGTAGAGGGTGGTAGTGATGGTAGTGACTGTGGTAGAGGGTGGTAGTGATGATGGTAGTGACTGTGGTAGAGGGTGGTAGTGATGGTGGTAGTGACTGTGGTAGAGGGTGGTAGTGATGGTAGTGACTGTGGTAGAGGGTGGTAGTGATGGTGGTAGTGACTGTGGTAGAGGGTGGTAGTGATGGTAGTGACTGTGGTAGAGGGTGGTAGTGATGGTGGTAGTGACTGTGGTAGAGGGTGGTAGTGATGGTGGTAGTGACTGTGGTAGAGGGTGGTAGTGATGGTAGTGACTGTGGTAGAGGGTGGTAGTGATGGTGGTAGTGACTGTGGTAGAGGGTGGTAGTGATGGTAGTGACTGTGGTAGAGGGTGGTAGTGATGGTGGTAGTGACTGTGGTAGAGGGTGGTAGTGATGGTGGTAGTGACTGTGGTAGAGGGTGGTAGTGATGGTGACTGAAGACTCTTGTTGGCATCTGGAAGATAGGGAGGAGGATAGAGGGAGGACTTATTATTGCCTCCACCACTGCCTCCACCAAAGCCTCCACCACTGCCTCCACCAAAGCCTCCACCACTGCCTCCACCACTGCCCCACCACTGCCTCCACCACTGCCTCCACCACTGCCTCAACCACTGCCTCAACCACTGCCTCCACCAAAGCCTCCACCAAAGCCTCCACCACTGCCTCCACCACTGCCTCCACCACTGCCTCCACCAAAGCCTCCACCACTGCCTCCACCACTGCCCCACCACTGCCTCCACCACTGCCTCCACCACTGCCTCAACCACTGCCTCAACCACTGCCTCCACCACTGCCTTAACCATTGTCTTAACTTCTGCCTCCACCACTTCCTCCACCACTGCCCCCACCACTGCCCCCACCACTGCCTCCACCACTGCCTCAGCCACTGCCTCTGCCACTGCCTCAACCACTACCTCCACCACTGCCTCTGCCACTGGCTCCACCACTGCCGCAACCACTGTCTCATGCACTGCCTCAACCTCTGCCACCACCACTGCCTCCACCACTGCTTCAACCACTGCCTCAACCACTGCCTCCACCACTGCCTCCACCACTGCCTCAACCACTGCCTCCACCACTGCATTCACCACTGCCTCCACCACTGCCTCTGCCACTACCACTGCCTCCACCACTGCCTCTGCCACTACCACTGCCTCCACCACTGCCTCTGCCACTGCCTCCACCACTGCCACCACCACTGCCTCCACTGCCTCCACCACTGCCTCCACCACTGCCTCTGCCACTACCACTGCCTCCACCACTGCTTCAACCACTGCCACAACCACTGCCTCCACCACTGCCTCCACCACTGCCTCAACCACTGCCTCCACCACTGCATTCACCACTGCCTCTGCCACTACCACTGCCTCCACCACTGCCACCACCACTGCCTCCACCACTGCCTCCACCACTGCCTCCACCACTGCCTCCACCACTGCCTCCACCACTGCCTCCACCACTGTCTCAACCTCTGTTTTCACCACGGAGGGTAGTGTTCACTTGAGGATAAACAAAGCCACACTGACTCATGACGCCTGCACGGGCAAGTGGACATGTCTGGTATGCGAGCCAAAACACGGGACACAGTGCAAAACTCAGACAAAATTTAGCCAAAAAAAGCATGGGAAATATTACTTCGGTTTTCGTCCATTTCGAATTTTGCCTGATCTTCTGGAATGGATTAAGGACGAAAACTGTGGGTCCACTGTATTATGATTTCAGTTCATGCTGTATTACTGTATGCAAGGCAATGTATTATGTATACAACTTGTGCTGTATTGTTGTATTCTTGTATGCAAGGTAATGTATCATGAATACAACTGGTACTGTATTGTTGTATTCTTGTATGCAAGGTAATGTATCATGAATACAACTTGTGCTGTATTGTTGCATTCTTGTGTGCAAGGTAATGTATCATGAATACAACTGGTGCTGTATTGTTGTATTCTTGTATGTAAGGAAATGTATTATGTATTCAGCTCATTCTGTATTGTTGTATTATTGTATGCAAGGTAATATATTATGTATACAACTCATGCTCTATTGTTGTATTCTTGTATGCAAGGTAATGTATTATGTATACATCTTGTGCTGTATTGTTGTATTATTGTATGCAGACTAATGTATTATGTATACAACTTGTGTTGGATTGTTGTATTATTGTATGCAAGCTAATGTGTTATGTATACAACTCATCCTGTAATGTTGTATTCTTGTATGCAAGGTAATGTATTATGGAATGTATTATGTACAGCCTGAGCTGCCCGGACCATCATATAAAAAGAACGCGGTGCTACAGAGAAAGGGAAAATGGACAGCAATCTTTTTTAGACATAGAGAGAAGCAATCGAACCAAAGAGAAAAAAAAGGGGAATGGTACAGAGAGGACAGATGAACAGCAAAATGGGACATGCCAAACCAGACATCAGCCCATCAGGGCCGAATAAACAACCAAATGCAAAGTCCGTACTGGAGAAGCCAGGGGTATGTACACCAGGGGCCATGCCAGGTAGTACATCATCAGTGGTACTAATGAAGCACAAAGCAAGATAAAACAACATAAATGGTAATTCCTGCTTCGTATTTGCAAATACTCAGGGTTTGAAATTAAATAAAAATGGCAAAGTTATGCCATTGGGCTCGTATCCAAAGTGAATGCCATTTTTGGAGCATTTACAGAAACACATACAAGAGATGTTTTGGATGGAGAGATAAAGATAGAAAACTACAACGTGTATAGATATGATAGAATTAATAGGTCACAGGGAGGAGTAGGAATTTATGTAAAGGATACTTTTCTGTTGCACAGAAGTGCTGAACTCTACGAATGATATAGTAGTAATCCTAAGGATTAAAGTTGAAAATAGGAATTTGGTAATTATCCTAGTATACAAACCACCACCAGCAACTGCTAAGGAATTCACAGATCAGCTAAGGAAGATTCATAGCTATGTAGTTAGGCTAGAAAAACCAACACCAAATATTTTACTCCTTGGAGATTTTAATCTCCCTCATGTAAAATGGAAGATGGCACAACATAATGTTATACCAGAAATACCTCCAGGAAGCACCCTGGCCCAACAGGCACATACCAGGGAACTAATGAGACTTTGTGAAAGTACTGGATTTGATATCCACAAATAATGAGGAACTAATCAGAGACATAACAGTTACAAAAACAATATACTCTGATCACAACATCATAGAAGTTCAAATGAGTATGAACTCAGGGTTAGGGAACTGCAGCACTAATGTTAGAGACGGAATGTTCAGTAAGTTTAATTTTAACAACCATAGAATTGACTGGGAAAAAATAAACCAAGAGCTATCAGACATATCCTGGGAATCAGACATAAACACCCTAAATCCTCACCAGTGCCTAGAGAAGCCGAATAGAGAATAATACAAGATATGTATGAAGCACATACCATTGAGGAATCCCAGAAGATCAGGTATAGAGAGAGAGCATAGGAGATGGTACAGAAGAATAAAATGGGTTACTGAATTCCTTAAAAATACAAATATGCTTCAGCAGAAGAAAGATAAGCTTAGACAAGAGATCATTTAACTAGAGCAAAAACTTGGGATGTCTTACTCAACAGAAGAAGTACAAAGGGAACAAAGAGCCATACAGGATATTGCAAGAAACCCAAGATACAGTGGACCCTTAACTAACGGCGGTATCGTCTAACACCAAAATCGACTAACGGCTCTCTTTGGCATCAAAATATTGGCTCTACCAATGCCAAAAAACTCGTCTAAAGGCTTTCGTCCTGAGCGGGCCCAGCCACTCCAAGACTCCGTGTATAGCCAGTTTCTCATTGTTTACAAGCCGTTGTAGTCAATTCCATGCGTACATGTCATATATTTTGTATTATTCCATTGTTTTTAGTGCTTGTAACTGCTAAATAAGCCACCATGGGCCCAAAGAAAGTTTCTAGTGCCAGCCCTGTGATAAAGAAGGAAAGAAACACAATAAAATTCAAGAAAAAACTCGTAGCAAAGTACCAAAGTGGAGGAGGAAGAGAGAGGGGAGAATGTGCCTTCTGCAGTGATTCAGTGATTCTGCGATATGTACGATACTAAAGCAGCAGGTATCGATAAAGGCTATAGTGCCAGCCAGCGATAAAGTGTAGAATTAACAGTGTAGCAAGTAAGTTAAGCGAGTAAGCGATAGAAAAACGACATGAAAGTAGCTCTCCAATGTTGTTGGATGTGTGTATATCCACTGAACATATGCCGGCCTGCTATCTTCCACTACCCTAAACCTCTGCCAGCATCTCCTCCATCAAACTAATTAAACTAACATCTCCTCCAAGGTAAGTGTAAATATAAAAGTGTAAGCATAAAGGTAAATATATTAATTGTAAATATAAAAGGACCCCAGTGGAAATACGTAAGTCACTCTGACTTTTTTGGGTTATCCTGGGTACTTTACACATGCTGCTATGTATGATAATCTGTGTAACTGTATTTGTGTATACCTGAATAAACTTACTTATTTATAAATTAAAATGTGAATATTTCTTATTTATAAATTTCATACATTGTTTAAGTGTGATAGTGCTGGCGGCAGAAGCCTCCACCACCACCAGCACGGCTTCTCTCAGCGGCGGCCCTTAAACCCAACAACAATACTTACACCATTTACTCCTCTCATACATTATGACATATTTTATTCATTCTAGAGTATATATCATGTTTCTGTGTTATTAATATTGTTTATAATGAATTGTGATAGATAAATAAGCCGTAGAGATGATATTAGCATCATATTGAAGCATAATAAACTTGCCTTACTCTTGCCTCCTACGTGTCTATACACCAACAAGTCAAGTCAATAAAGATAAGTCAGTAAAGGTATGTGTGATGTTAAATGTTCATTTATCCATTTTATTAGTGCTTTATATTTATTTGTCATTGCCTTCTGTATGTATATTTATATTTAATCTTTAAAAAATATTTTTTGTTAATACTTTTGGCTGTCTGAAACGGATTAATTGGTTTTCCATTATTTCTTATGGGGAAAATTAATTCAGCTAATGGCTAATTCAACTAAAGACTAGTTCTCTGGAATGGATTAAAGCCATTGGTTGAGGGTCCACTGTATTTCTATTCCTATGTGAAATCCAAGCTAAGAAATACCTGTAGAATTGGACCACTACTGAGAGGAGACTCGTATACTGATGATGAACAGGAGATGAGTGAAATTCTAAAAGGACAGTATGAGTCGGTGTTCAGCAACCAACTAAATGACAGCAAGGTAGAAAATGCAGAAATATTTTTCACTCCAGAAGAAAGCTGTGCAGACCAACTGACAGTACAAATCCCATAGATTTCGAAAAAAAATGGACAGCATGCCCACTCAGCACCTGGACCAGATTCATTGAATGCTCTATTTATAAGGTTGTATAAAGTACCATTAGCACGAGCACTCAGCATTCTTTGGAGAAAGAGCTTGGATCTACATGAAATACCAGAGGCCTTAAAGAGTGCAGACATAGCTCCTTTGCATAAGGGAGGTAATAGAGCACTAGCTAAAAATTACAGACCAGTAGCCCTAACTTCTCACATCATAAAAATATTCGAAAGAGTGATGAGATGGCAGATGACGAATTTCTTGGGCCAGCACAACTAGCATAACCTGAACCAGCATGGTTTTAGAGCAGGACGATCATGCCTGTCACAGCTGCTGAACAATTATGACAGAATTATGGAGGCATTGGAAGACAACCAAAATGCAAATGTGATTTGCACATACATATTTTGCAAAGGCATTTGACAAATGCGATCATGAAGTGATAGCACACAAAATAAAGGCCATGGGCATTACGGGGAAGGTAGGCAGATGGGTTTTCGGGTTCCTAACACAGAGCACAAAAAGTAGTAGTGAACAGGGCAAGATCCAACATAAGCGAGGTCAAAAGCTCAGTGCCCCAAGGCACTGTCCTGGCACCTTTGCTGTTTCTCATCTTCATAGCAGACCTAGACAAAATCACCCATCACACTTTTGTATCATCATTTGCAGATGACACTAAAATAAGCATGAAAGTCACTATGGTAGAAGACACTGAAAAATTACAGGAAGCATAGGCAGGGTTTTCCAGTGGCCAGTGGAGAACAACATGACGTTCAATGGTGATAAGTTCCAGCTGCTTAGGTATGGAAAGAATGAAGAACTCTAAAGGAGCACTATATACAAAACTCAAGAGGGTCACCAAATAGAACTTGAGGAACATGTAAAAGACCTAGGAATAATTATGTCAGCGGACCTTTCTTTGAAAAGCCATAACAAGACAAAGATCATGACAGCCAGGAAGATGACGGGGTGGGTATTGAGTTTCAAAACAAAGAAAATAATGCCAGTGGTGACACTCTTCAAATTACTAATGCTCCCTCACTTAGAATATTGCTCAATGCTGACGGCCCCATTCAGAGCAGGACAAATATCGGAGCTGAAACAAATGCAGATATTGTTTATGGCTCACATTGAGCCAGTGAAGCACCTAAACTACTGGGAATGCCTTCAAGTTTTGAACATGTACTCATTGGAGTGGAGGAGAGAGAGATACATGATAATATATACCTAGAAAGTACTTGAGGGTTCGGTCCCAAATCTCCACACTGCCATAACAACATACTGGAGTGAGAGATATGGGAGGAAGTGTAAAATAAACCGAGTGAGGAGCAGGGGTGCGGTGGGGACAATAAAGGAACACTGTATCAACATCTGGGGTCCCAGACTATTCAACATCTTACCAGAAGATATCAGAAACACTGCTGGAGCAAGTGTAGAAGTCTTCAAGAGGAAACTGGACAAGTATCTTCACCAGGTGCCAGATCAACCAGGCTGTGATGGATATGTGGGGCAGCAGGCCTACAGCAGCAACAGCATGGTTGACCAGGCAAGCACCAGACGAGCTTGGCCCATGGCCAGACTCAGAGAGTAGATAAACTCTCGAAACTCTTCAAAGGTATATGTTTAGAACTTGTGCTGTATTGGCTTTAATTGTATTTTGTTGTTGCATCATAGTTTTGATCTTGTGTATGTTTTAATACATGTATTTTATTTCCTGTGTCAGCCAGAGTCTTTCATTTAACATTAATATTTAGCTTATGAAATTATTACTATGTATGCTCACCTGTATGCTCCACATATGTCCTTGTAATTTACTCTATATGCTCACCTCTATGCTCCACCTGTGCATACACATGTGTGCACCACTCCCCAGTGGGGCACACACATGTGCATGGGCTCAGTTTTCTTAAGCATTAGCGGTGGTCCCAAAAAGGGAAAAAAGGTAGACAAGAATCGTGAATGCCTTGAATGGCTTGTCTGTCGACTGTGATCTACACATATGTGATACTTGTTTTCTTTAAGTGGAAATCAAACAAAATATCGAAAGTGCCAAGGACCCAGACTATGCCCAGTGTTGGTGGGAACTGGAAGTGTTGCCATTCGAGGGAAACAGTAAACCGTATTACTATTGAGTGAAAACGGAAAAACGTGGACTACCATTAAGGGTAACTGTAGTGAAAAAAATATCAAAACTACCACTACTGAGAAATCACCCCTCTTCAAGGGGGGCTCCTTGGCGTGGTGAAGAGGCTCTTGGTCTGAGGAATTAGCCCTGTCGGTCTTCTTCCTCAGACCGAACCTAATTACCCCCCATTCTCCCCTCCCCTATCCCATCCTCCCCTTTTTCCATTCCTCCTCCTCCTCCTCACCCCTCCCTTTTGCCCTTCCTCTTTTTAGCCTTCGTGATTTCTCCCACAGGCGCGCTAGTTCCTAGGTAGGGGAAAGGACACCGGGGTCGATCCCATTCCGTTGAGGTTTCTTGGCGGTGGCGTAGTTTGCCGTGGAATCTGGATTGCCTAGGGATGTCCCGATCCCTCTCCGGTATCCCGGAGTAGCTTTGGGTGTCTTTTGGGCGACGGGTGTATCTCTGGAAGCCACCTTTCGGATTCCGGGGGTGGTGGCTGAAGGAGGTATGCTTTGTGGCGGATATCCGGCCGCCCTCTCTTTTGTCCACCGAGGTAGCTCGGCAGATGTGAGGTTGCTATCCCGGATTGCTGGTTTACTGGCATGAAGGGTAGGGTATGGCACGGGTTCCATGCTGCATCTGCGCTACTAGCGGTGTCGAGTCCTCTTGGGCGCGGAGGGAGATTTCCGGCCCTTTCATTCCTCCTGGGAACTATTCCTCCCCACTCCCCCCTTTTTTTATTCTTTTTTTTTGTTTTTATTTTCTTTTCTTCTTTCTTTTTTTTTCTTAAAAACAAAAAGCAAAGGAGTAACCTAACCATGGCAGCCCTAGTCCATGAAACCACTACCCCCGGGCCCCTTCTTGATACCGCACCCCATTCTGACCCTGCCTTGTGTTTAGACCACTCTTCGGACACTCCTGATGCCCCTGTACCTCTTGCTGGTGCTGTTTCCTCACCCGCTTCAGGTACCGGGGCTTCGACTGACTCCTTCGATTTGTCTGAACTCCGCTCTCCTTTGACTATGCTTCCGGCTTCTCCCTCTACGGTACGGCAATTTTCGAATCGCCCACCCATTTCATGCCGGACCAACTCCGGTCCTACTCCTAAACGCCAACGTCAATCTCCTGATGATGCTCCGTCGTTACCTTCCCATTCTACTCGGAAACGACCGACACGTCAAGCACTCCCTCTCCACGCTCAGTTTCGGACCACACAATGGACTAAATTCTTTACTTTAAGACCAACTTCTTCTTCTGCCTACCTTTCTGACCATAGTATTGCCAAAGCGCTCCTGCGTCATGTTGGCAGAGATATTTCATTTCACGCTCTCAAGAGCGGTACGCGCATCGTCACTGTCCAGAATGCTACCCAAGCTCATGATCTTTCTCTCCTTTCGAATATCGATACTACTCCTATCACTATTGAAAAACATCTTTCTCTCAATTCTTGTAGTGGTACTGTCATTCTGCCCCATACCATAGTCCAACAGAATTTCCAGTCATGTGGCAATGACATTTTTGAACAGCTGGAACTCCAGGATCTCCCAATCCTCAAAGTAGACACTTATGTCCTTCCTGCCCGGGGGCGGAGACGTTACCCTTGCAATGTGGCTCGTTTAACTTTTGACAGCCGAGAACTCCCGTCCTCTGTATATGTCGCGGGACATCGGTTACAAGTTCGAAAGGTGATACCTACACCGCAACAATGTAGAAATTGCTGGCGTTTTGGTCACCCAGCGAAATATTGCAGATCTATGGCCGAATGCCCAGTCTGTGGTGCCGACAACCATTCTAATACATCTTGCAGTCAACCTCCATCTTGCCTTAATTGTAATGAAGCTCACCCTTCGTACTCCCGCCGTTGCCAGGTCTACTTAAATGAACGTGAAATCCGTTGCCTCAAAGAGGCAGAAGGTCTCCCTTATGCTATGGCAGTTACTCATCTCCGCCTCCAAGGGAGACTACCCCGTGTTTCTTATTCTCGTGTTTCCAAACATCCCCCCACTTCTGGGGTCCCATCTTCTGCAGCCTCCTCTGTTGTTACCCCTCCCATAGCCATTACGGCATCTAATCCTTTTGCTGTCCTTGGCTCTGACGTCCCGACTACAACTCAGTCTGTTCTCACATCTTCGCGTCCTTCCTCACAAGCCCCAGTATCGACAAGACCTCGTACGACACCTAATACCAATCGCCCCTCTACTCAGAAGTCCAAAAAATCCACATTGCTCAAATCTTCTTTGCCCCTTCCTTCCCTTCTTCCACCTCCACACGTTACCTTTCCAGTCTCTGTACCTAGTTCTTCCCCTCTCTCTGGCTCTATTACAAGTGTGGAGATTCACCCTCCTCCTCGTACTATGCCTTCCACCCCCGTCCCCTCCCAAGTTTCTCCCTCTTCTGTCACCTCCCAGGTTTCTACCTCTTCTGTCCCCCCCCACACTTCATCTCCAGTCCCTTACACTTTTCCCTCCCCCTCTACTTTGGTACAGTCCATTACTGTCCCAATCTTTACTCACCCTCCTCCTCCTATCTCCAATATGGTTTCCCATACATCTTTGAATTCAGAAACATTTGAAGCCATTTCAGAATATATTGCAGAGACTAAACCTTCAATGGACACTGATTCACTTCCTGTTCCTTCTCTTCCCTCTCCTCCATCTTCACAACCCCATTCTTCGCAACGCTCCGTTCCTTCGCTACTTGAACATCTTCCAATGCCACCACACGTTGACTTTTCTAACCCCTCTAGTCCGTAGGTGCCTTTACCTACAGATTCCTGATATTTTCTTCATCGCCAATCATGGCCTATTTACAGTGGAATATCCGCGGCCTCAGGGGTAATCGGGGTGAGCTTCAGATGTTGCTTTCCAGGTTTTCCCCTGTTGGTGCTTGCTTACAAGAACCAAAATTACACTCGGCTGTTTTCCAACCTATCTCAGGCTATAATTTATTGTATTCTTCGGATCCTTTCTCAGATGGGACCTTTAATGAAAGTGCCCTTCTTCTCCGCAATGATATTCCGTACTGTCAACTATTTGTCCATACCTCGCTGCATTACACTGCAGCCCGTATCCACTTGAATAAGTGGTTTACAATATGTTCTTTATATCTCTCTCCTTCTCGAGCATTTTCTATCCCAGATTTTGCCTTTCTTGTTTCATCCTTACCACCACCACTTCTGTTACTTGGTGATTTTAATGCCCACCATTTCCTCTGGGGGGGGTCTCATTGTGACTCACGTGGCATTCAGTTGGAGGCTTTTCTTGCCTCTCACCCCCTCCATGTTTTAAATACGGGTACTCCCACCCATTTTGATCCTCGTACTCATACTCTCTCTTGCATCGATCTATCAGTCTGCTCTTCCTCCACTGCACTAGACTTCACCTGGTCTGTTCTACCAGACTTACATGACAGCGATCATTTTCCGATCATTCTTACTTCTCCTTCCTATTCACCACCTTCCCGTAGCCCTCGCTGGCAATTTGATCGGGCAAATTGGGATCTTTACTCACACCTCACTGCTTTTAGTGAGGTTCCTTCTTCATCCTCCATTGATGAGCTCCTACACATCTTCTCGACATCAGTTTATACCGCAGCTTCTCATTCTATACCCCAAACCTCAGGCAGGCATTCTCAGAAGTGCGTGCCTTGGTGGTCTCCTGCTTGTGCTCGTGCAGTACGTTTGAAACGTGCTGCATGGGGCAGGTACCGGTACAATAGAACCGCTGAGAGACTTGTTGATTTTAAGCAGAAGCGTGCGATCGCTCGCCGTGTCATCCGTGAAGCTAAACGCACTTGTTGGCGAGACTATGTTTCCACCATCACCTCTGCTTCTTCTATGAGTGCAGTCTGGAAAAAAGTGAGGAAATTGAGTGGTAAATACTCTCCTGACCCGGCTCCTGTTCTACGGGTCACTGGTGTTGATATAGCAAACCCTCTCGACGTTGCCATTGAACTTGGCACACATCTGGTCCGTATTTCCCGAGGGCTCCATCTATGCCCCTCGTTTCTTTCCTCAAAGTCTGCCAGAGAGTTAGTACCCTTGGACTTTTCTTCTCTCGGAGAAGAACAGTATAATGTGCCTTTTACACTTCAAGAACTGGAGGCAACGCTCTCAGCTTGCCGATCATCGGCAGCTGGGCCTGATGACATTCATATTCGTATGTTACAACATTTACATTGGTCAGCCCTTGTAGTCCTCTTACACCTCTTCAATCTTATTTGGGCACAAGGAGTTCTTCCCCAGCTGTGGAAATCTGCCATTGTTCTCCCTTTCCGCAAACCGGGTACTACAGGACATGATGCCTCCCACTATCGCCCCATCGCTCTTACAAGTGCAGTTTGCAAAGTGATGGAACGCCTCGTAAATCGACGTTTAATGTGGTATTTAGAGACTCACAACAGTCTCTCCGCTAGTCAATATGGCTTTCGTAAGGGTCGTTCTACCATAGACCCCTTACTACGCTTGGATACTTATGTTCGTAATGCCTTTGCGAATAATCACTCAGTTATTGCCATATTTTTTGACCTTGAGAAGGCATATGACACAACTTGGAGGTATAATATTTTGGCCCAGGCCCATTCCTTAGGCCTCCGAGGCAATCTACCATCCTTCCTTAAGAACTTTTTAACTGACAGACATTTCCGTGTTCGAGTCAATAATGTTCTTTCCCCGGACTTCGTCCAAGCTGAAGGTGTCCCTCAGGGATGTGTTCTAAGCACAACACTTTTTCTCCTTGCTATAAATGATTTGGCCTCTGTTCTTCCACCCAATATTTGGTCATCACTCTATGTTGATGACTTCGCTATTGCTTGTGCAGGCGCTGACTGTCACCTTATTGCAGTTTCTCTCCAGCATGCGGTCGACCGTGTTTCCACTTGGGCCACCACACATGGGTTTAAATTTTCAAGTACCAAAACTCACCAAATTACTTTCACTAGACGCTCTGTTATCTCCGATCATCCTTTGTATCTCTATGGCTCCCGTATCCCCGAACGTGATACAGTCAGGTTTCTAGGCCTTCTCTTTGACCGTCGGTTAACCTGGAAACCTCACATTACCTCTCTGAAGGCAACTTGTCACAGCCGGCTAAACCTTCTTAAAACCCTTGCTCATCTTTCCTGGGGAGCTGATCGTCGAACTCTGCTTCGCCTACATTCAGCCCTCGTTTTATCGAAACTCGATTATGGTGACCAGATTTATTCCGCGGCCTCTCCTGCTACTCTCTCTAGCCTTAACTCTATCCATCACCAAGGCTTACGTTTGTGCCTTGGTGCTTTTCGCTCTTCCCCTGTTGAGAGCCTCTATACAGAAGCAAATGTTCCATCCTTGTCTGATCGCCGTGATGCCCATTGCCTTCGTTACTATGTACACTCTCACGATCTACACAATCCTTCCATTTATAGAATGGTCACCGATATTAGTAGACATTCTTTATTCGTTCGCCGCCCCTGTTTGCTCCGTCCCTTTTCTCTTTGCCTACTTTCACTCTTGTCTTCCCTTCAGTTACCACCTTTATATGTTCATGTAGCATCTCACTTTTCCCTACCCCCCTGGGAAGTTCCAGCTGTTCGGGTCTGTTCTTTCTCACTCCCTTGCTCGAAAGCTCAACTGCCTACGGTGGCTTCCCGCTCTCTTTTTCTTGATCACTTCCACTCTCATTCTCATGCCACCGCTGTGTACACAGATGGCTCTAAGTCTTCAGACGGCGTCGGATTCGCAGCAGTGTTTCCGGACAGCGTCGTACGAGGGCATTTACTATCTTCAGCTAGCATTTTTACTGCTGAACTGTATGCCATTCTTGCAGCACTTATTCGCATCGCATCTATGCCTGTGTCATCATTTGTAGTAGTCTCAGACTCCCTTAGTGCTCTACAGGCTATACGAAAATTTGATACATCTCATCCCCTAGTTCTCCGTATCCAACTTTGGCTACGCCGTATCTCTACCAAACATAAAGATATTGTTTTTTGTTGGGTCCCTGGTCATGTCGACGTACAGGGCAATGAACAGGCAGACACTGCTGCGCGGTCAGCAGTATATGACCTACCAATTTCCTATCGAGGTGTTCCATTTCTGGACTATTTTGCTGCAATAGCTACCCACCTTCGCACCCGTTGGCAACAACGTTGGTCAACTCTGCTCGGTAACAAACTTCATTCTATTAAACCGAGCATAGGTTACTGGCCGTCTTCTTGTCATCAGTGCCGAGGTTGGGAGACCACTCTCTCCCGCCTTCGCATTGGCCACACTCGTCTTACTCATGGGTATCTCATGGAGAGGCACCCTGTTCCTCTCTGTGAGCAGTGTCAAGTTCCAGTATCGATTAGCCACATTCTGTTAGACTGCCCTCTCTATCAACGAGCACGCAGAATTTACCTCCAACGTCGTCTTCGTTCTCCTACTCTCTCTTTACCTTCCCTTCTTGCTGATGGACCCTCCTTTAATCCTGACTCTCTCATTGACTTCTTGACAACGACTGATTTACACACAAACTCTGATGATACTTTTCGCACTCCCCTCAGCCCTTTCTGGTTCAGTCTCTTGCTGCCCTTTACCCTTTCACCATCCACTGCCCCGCTGTTATCCGTAACCTGTTGCTCATCCATCTCCCTTTTGCCACCTGATGCCCTCGCTTCCTTCCTGCCCTGCAGCGCTGTATAGTCCTTGTGGCTTGGCGCTTCTTTTTGATTATAATAATAATAATAATAATGAGAAATCACCATGAAATAAATTTAAGGTCACACACACATGAAAGGTCACACACCACCAGGCACATCACCTGAAGCGCACATCAACCAAATAACTGCTGCAGCATATGGGCTCCTAGCAAACCTCAGAACAGCATTCTGACATCTTAATAAGGAATCGTTCAGGACCCTATACACCGTGTATGTTAGGCCCATATTGGAGTATGCGGCACCAGTTTGGAACCCACACCTAGCCAAGCATGTAAAGAAACTAGAGAAAGTGCAATGGTTTGCAACAAGACTAGTCCCAGAGCTAAGAGGTATGTCCTACGAGGAGAGGTTAAGGGAAATCAACCTGACGACACTGGAGGACAGGAGAGATAGGGGGAACATGATAACGACATACAAAATACTGAGAGGAATTGACAAGGTGGACAAAGACAGGATGTTCCAGAGATTGGACACAGTAACAAGGGGACACAGTTGGAAGTTGAAGACACAGATGAATCACGGGGATGTTAGGAAGTATTTCTTCAGCCACAGAGTAGTCAGTAAGTGGAATAGTTTGGGAAGCGATGTAGTGGAGGCAGGATCCATACATAGCTTTAAGCACAGGTATGATAAAGCTCACGGTTCAGGGAGAGTGACCTAGTAGCGATCAGTGAAGAGGCGGGGCCAGGAGCTCGGACTCGACCCCCGCAACCTCAACTAAGTGAGTATAACTAGATGAGTACACATGAGCTACTAAATCTCTGTGATAAACACACCCTAAGTCAGCAGATAGTGGAGCTAATAAGACTGAAAAACACACTTGACTTTATCTTCTCAAATAATGAGGACCTGGTAAAACACATGTCAAAAACAACTAATTCCAATCACAATCTAATTGAAGTTCAGACTTACATGCACAGGGGTCCTGATCGGTAAAATGCACGTAGCTGTGAAGGTGTCTTTCACCAAATACGACTTCAACAACAACAACATCAACTGGGATCAGGTGAACCATGTCTTAAATGAAACGTGTTGGGAAGATATCTTAAATAACATGGATCCAAACCAGTGCCTTGAAAGGATCAACTTCCTGGTAGCTGAAGTATATTCAAGGCATGTTCCCCTAAGAAAGAAGAAGTAAACTGGAGAGAGAAAGACAGAGGCTCCCTCTACAGAAGACAGCAAAGAATCACTGTGCTCCTCAAGAATGCTAGGTTATCTGATTCATGGAAGGAAGTGCTGACCAAGGAAGTGGAAAGTATTGAACTTAAGTTAAAGGACTCATACAGGACCCCAGAAAGACAGGAGGAGCTAAAAGCAATTAGCAAAATCAAAAGAAATTTGAAATGTTTCATATGCCAAAAACAAGGTTAATATCACATCTAGTATCAAGCCCTTGCTTAGACAAGATGGGACTTGCACAGATGATAACAAAGAAATGAGTGAGATACTGAAATCCCGATATGACTCTGTGTTTAGCGAGCCACTAATCAGTCTGAAGATTGACAATCCAAATGATTTTTTCATAAGTGAGCCTCAAAACTCCATCAATGTATGCCAGATTTCCAACATTACCCTAACCCCAATAGACTTTGAGAAAGGCTCTGACAACATGCCCATGCACTCAGCCCCAGGTCAAGACTCATGGAAGTCTGTGTTCATTATGAACTGCAAGAAACCCTTTTCACATGCCCTAAGTATACTGTGGAGGAGCTTAGACATGGGTGAAATTCCACAGTCACTAAAAACAACAGATATAGCCCCACTCCATAAAGGTGGCAGCAAAGCATTAGCTGAGAACTATAGACCAATAGGTCTGGCATCCCACATCACAAAAATCTTTGAAAGAGTGCTATGAAGCATGGTTGCAAACCACTTCCTCTTCAAGGGGGGCTCCTTGGCGTGGTGAAGAGGCTCTTGGTCTGAGGAATTAGCCCTGTCGGTCTTCTTCCTCAGACCGAACCTAATTACCCCCCATTCTCCCCTCCCCTATCCCATCCTCCCCATCCTCCCCTTTTTCCATTCCTCCTCCTCCTCCTCACCCCTCCCTTTTGCCCTTCCTCTTTTTAGCCTTCGTGATTTCTCCCACAGGCGCGCTAGTTCCTAGGTAGGGGAAAGGACACCGGGGTCGATCCCATTCCGTTGAGGTTTCTTGGCGGTGGCGTAGTTTGCCGTGGAATCTGGATTGCCTAGGGATGTCCCGATCCCTCTCCGGTATCCCGGAGTAGCTTTGGGTGTCTTTTGAGCGACGGGTGTATCTCTGGAAGCCACCTTTCGGATTCCGGGGGTGGTGGCTGAAGGAGGTATGCTTTGTGGCGGATATCCGGCCGCCCTCTCTTTTGTCCACCGAGGTAGCTCGGCAGATGTGAGGTTGCTATCCCGGATTGCTGGTTTACTGGCATGAAGGGTAGGGTATGGCACGGGTTCCATGCTGCATCTGCGCTACTAGCGGTGTCGAGTCCTCTTGGGCGCGGAGGGAGATTTCCGGCCCTTTCATTCCTCCTGGGAACTATTCCTCCCCGCTCCCCCCTTTTTTTATTCTTTTTTTTGTTTTTATTTTCTTTTCTTCTTTCTTTTTTTTTCTTAAAAACAAAAAGCAAAGGAGTAACCTAACCATGGCAGCCCTAGTCCATGAAACCACTACCCCCGGGCCCCTTCTTGATACCGCACCCCATTCTGACCCTGCCTTGTGTTTAGACCACTCTTCGGACACTCCTGATGCCCCTGTACCTCTTGCTGGTGCTGTTTCCTCACCCGCTTCAGGTACCGGGGCTTCGACTGACTCCTTCGATTTGTCTGAACTCCGCTCTCCTTTGACTATGCTTCCGGCTTCTCCCTCTACGGTACGGCAATTTTCGAATCGCCCACCCATTTCATGCCGGACCAACTCCGGTCCTACTCCTAAACGCCAACGTCAATCTCCTGATGATGCTCCGTCGTTACCTTCCCATTCTACTCGGAAACGACCGACACGTCAAGCACTCCCTCTCCACGCTCAGTTTCGGACCACACAATGGACTAAATTCTTTACTTTAAGACCAACTTCTTCTTCTGCCTACCTTTCTGACCATAGTATTGCCAAAGCGCTCCTGCGTCATGTTGGCAGAGATATTTCATTTCACGCTCTCAAGAGCGGTACGCGCATCGTCACTGTCCAGAATGCTACCCAAGCTCATGATCTTTCTCTCCTTTCGAATATCGATACTACTCCTATCACTATTGAAAAACATCTTTCTCTCAATTCTTGTAGTGGTACTGTCATTCTGCCCCATACGATAGTCCAACAGAATTTCCAGTCATGTGGCAATGACATTTTTGAACAGCTGGAACTCCAGGATCTCCCAATCCTCAAAGTAGACACTTATGTCCTTCCTGCCCGGGGGCGGAGACGTTACCCTTGCAATGTGGCTCGTTTAACTTTTGACAGCCGAGAACTCCCGTCCTCTGTATATGTCGCGGGACATCGGTTACAAGTTCGAAAGGTGATACCTACACCGCAACAATGTAGAAATTGCTGGCGTTTTGGTCACCCAGCGAAATATTGCAGATCTATGGCCGAATGCCCAGTCTGTGGTGCCGACAACCATTCTAATACATCTTGCAGTCAACCTCCATCTTGCCTTAATTGTAATGAAGCTCACCCTTCGTACTCCCGCCGTTGCCAGGTCTACTTAAATGAACGTGAAATCCGTTGCCTCAAAGAGGCAGAAGGTCTCCCTTATGCTATGGCAGTTACTCATCTCCGCCTCCAAGGGAGACTACCCCGTGTTTCTTATTCTCGTGTTTCCAAACGTCCCCCCACTTCTGGGGTCCCATCTTCTGCAGCCTCCTCTGTTGTTACCCCTCCCATAGCCACTACGGCATCTAATCCTTTTGCTGTCCTTGGCTCTGACGTCCCGACTACAACTCAGTCTGTTCTCACATCTTCGCGTCCTTCCTCACAAGCCCCAGTATCGACAAGACCTCGTACGACACCTAATACCAATCGCCCCTCTACTCAGAAGTCCAAAAAATCCACATTGCTCAAATCTTCTTTGCCCCTTCCTTCCCTTCTTCCGCCTCCACACTTTACCTTTCCAGTCTCTGTACCTAGTTCTTCCCCTCTCTCTGGCTCTATTACAAGTGTGGAGATTCACCCTCCTCCTCGTACTATGCCTTCCACCCCCGTCCCCTCCCAAGTTTCTCCCTCTTCTGTCACCTCCCAGGTTTCTGCCTCTTCTGTCCCCCCCCACACTTCATCTCCAGTCCCTTACACTTTTCCCTCCCCCTCTACTTTGGTACAGTCCATTACTGTCCCAATCTTTACTCACCCTCCTCCTCCTATCTCCAATATGGTCTCCCATACATCTTTGAATTCAGAAACACTTGAAGCCATTTCAGAATATATTGCAGAGACTAAACCTTCAATGGACACTGATTCACTTCCTGTTCCTTCTCTTCCCTCTCCTCCATCTTCACAACCCCATTCTTCGCAACGCTCCGTTCCTTCGCTACTTGAACATCTTCCAATGCCACCACACGTTGACTTTTCTAACCCCTCTAGTCCGTAGGTGCCTTTACCTACAGATTCCTGATATTTTCTTCATCGCCAATCATGGCCTATTTACAGTGGAATATCCGCGGCCTCAGGGGTAATCGGGGTGAGCTTCAGATGTTGCTTTCCAGGTTTTCCCCTGTTGGTGCTTGCTTACAAGAACCAAAATTAAACTCGGCTGTTTTCCAACCTATCTCAGGCTATAATTTATTGTATTCTTCGGATCCTTTCTCAGATGGGACCTTTAATGAAAGTGCCCTTCTTCTACGCAATGATATTCCGTACTGTCAACTATTTGTCCATACATCGCTGCATTACACTGCAGCCCGTATCCACTTGAATAAGTGGTTTACAATATGTTCTTTATATCTCTCTCCTTCTCGAGCATTTTCTATCCCAGACTTTGCCTTTCTTGTTTCATCCTTACCACCACCACTTCTGTTACTTGGTGATTTTAATGCCCACCATTTCCTCTGGGGGGGGTCTCATTGTGACTCACGTGGCATTCAGTTGGAGGCTTTTCTTGCCTCTCACCCCCTCCATGTTTTAAATACGGGTACTCCCACCCATTTTGATCCTCGTACTCATACTCTCTCTTGCATCGATCTATCAGTCTGCTCTTCCTCCACTGCACTAGACTTCACCTGGTCTGTTCTACCAGACTTACATGACAGCGATCATTTTCCGATCATTCTTACTTCTCCTTCCTATTCACCACCTTTCCGTAGCCCTCGCTGGCAGTTTGATCGGGCAAATTGGGATCTTTACTCACACCTCACTGCTTTTAGTGAGGTTCCTTCTTCATCCTCCATTGATGAGCTCCTACACATCTTCTCGACGTCAGTTTATACCGCAGCTTCTCATTCTATACCCCAAACCTCAGGCAGGCATTCTCAGAAGTGCGTGCCTTGGTGGTATCCCGCTTGTGCTCGTGCAGTACGTTTGAAGCGTGCTGCATGGGGCAGGTACCGGTACAATAGAACCGCTGAGAGACTTCTTGATTTTAAGCAGAAGCGTGCGATCGCTCGCCGTGTCATCCGTGAAGCTAAACGCACTTGTTGGCGAGACTATGTTTCCACCATCACCTCTGCTTCTTCTATGAGTGCAGTCTGGAAAAAAGTGAGGAAATTGAGTGGTAAATACTCTCCTGACCCAGCTCCTGTTCTACGGGTCGCTGGTGTTGATGTAGCAAACCCTCTCGACGTTGCCATTGAACTTGGCACACATCTGGTCCGTATTTCCCGAGGGCTCCATCTATGCCCCTCGTTTCTTTCCTCAAAGTCTGCCAGAGAGTTAGTGCCCTTGGACTTTTCTTCTCTCAGAGAAGAACAGTATAATGTGCCTTTTACACTTCAAGAACTGGAGGCAACGCTCTCAGCTTGCCGATCATCGGCAGCTGGGCCTGACGACATTCATATTCGTATGTTACAACATTTACATCGGTCAGCCCTTGTAGTCCTCTTACACCTCTTCAATCTTATTTGGGCACAAGGAGTTCTTCCCCAGCTGTGGAAATCTGCCATTGTTCTTCCTTTCCGCAAACCGGGTACTACTGGACATGATGCCTCCCACTATCGCCCCATCGCTCTTACTAGTGCAGTTTGCAAAGTGATGGAACGTCTCGTAAATCGACGTTTAATGTGGTATTTAGAGACACACAACAGTCTCTCCGCTAGTCAATATGGCTTTCGTAAGGGTCGTTCTACCATAGACCCCTTACTTCGCTTGGATACGTATGTTCGTAATGCCTTTGCGAATAATCACTCAGTTATTGCCATATTTTTTGACCTTGAGAAGGCATATGACACAACTTGGAGGTATAATATTTTGGCCCAGGCCCATTCCTTAGGCCTCCGAGGCAATCTACCATCCTTCCTTAAGAACTTTTTAACTGACAGACATTTCCGTGTTCGAGTCAATAATGTTCTTTCCCCGGACTTCGTCCAAGCTGAAGGTGTCCCTCAGGGATGTGTTCTAAGCACAACACTTTTTCTCCTTGCTATAAATGATTTGGCCTCTGTTCTTCCACCCAATGTTTGGTCATCACTCTATGTTGATGACTTCGCTATTGCTTGTGCAGGCGCTGACTGTCATCTTATTGCAGTTTCTCTCCAGCATGCGGTCGACCGTGTTTCCACTTGGGCCACCACGCATGGGTTTAAATTTTCAAGTACCAAAACTCACCAAATTACTTTCACTAGACGCTCTGTTATCTCCGATCATCCTTTGTACCTCTATGGCTCCCGTATCCCCGAACGTGATACAGTCAGGTTTCTAGGCCTTCTCTTTGACCGTCGGTTATCCTGGAAACCTCACATAACCTCTCTGAAGGCAATTTGTCACAGCCGGCTAAACCTTCTTAAAACCCTTGCTCATCTTTCCTGGGGAGCTGATCGTCGAACTCTGCTTCGCCTACATTCAGCCCTCGTTTTATCGAAACTCGATTATGGTGACCAGATTTATTCCGCGGCCTCTCCTGCTACTCTCTCTAGCCTTAACTCTATCCATCACCAAGGTTTACGTTTGTGCCTTGGTGCTTTTCGCTCTTCCCCTGTTGAGAGCCTCTATGCAGAAGCGAATGTTCCATCCTTGTCTGATCGCCGTGATGCCCATTGCCTTCGCTACTATGTACGCTCTCACGATCTACACAATCCTTCCATTTATAGAATCGTCACCGATATTAGTAGACATTCTTTATTCGTTCGCCGCCCCTGTTTGCTCCGTCCCTTTTCTCTTCGCCTACATTCACTCTTGTCTTCCCTTCAGTTACCACCTTTATATGTTCATGTAGCATCTCACTTTTCCCTACCCCCCTGGGAAGTTCCAGCTGTTCGGGTCTGTTCTTTCTCACTCCCTTGCTCGAAAGCTCAACTGCCTACGGTGGCTTCCCGCTCTCTTTTTCTTGATCACTTCCATTCCCATTCTCATGCCACTGCTGTGTACACAGATGGCTCTAAGTCTTCTGACGGCGTAGGATTCGCAGCAGTGTTTCCGGACAGCGTCGTACAAGGGCATTTACTATCTTCAGCTAGTATTTTTACTGCTGAATTATATGCCATCCTTACAGCACTTATCCGTATTGCATCTATGCCTGTGTCATCATTTGTGGTTGTCTCAGACTCCCTTAGTGCTTTACAGGCTATACAAAAATTTGATACACCTCACCCCTTAGTCCTCCGTATCCAACTTTGGCTACGCCGCATCTTTACTAAGCATAAAGATATTGTTTTTTGTTGGGTCCCTGGTCATGTTGACGTACAGGGCAATGAACAGGCAGACACTGCTGCGCGGTCAGCAGTACATGACCTACCAGTTTCTTATAGAGGTATTCCATGTACGGACTATTTTGCTGTAATATCTTCCCACCTTCACACCCGTTGGCAACAACGTTGGTCTACTATGCTCGGCAACAAACTTCAGTCTATTAAACCGAGTATAGGTTACTGGCCGTCTTCTTATCACCAGTGTCGAGGTTGGGAGACTACTCTCTCCCGTCTTCGCATTGGCCATACTCGTCTTACTCATGGATATCTCATGGAGAGGCGTCTTGCTCCTCTCTGTGAGAATTGCCAAGCTCCATTATCAGTCAGCCACATTCTGTTGGACTGCCCACTTTATCAACGAGCACGCAGAATTTACCTCTGTCGTCGTCTTCGCCCCGCTGCTCTCTCTTTACCTTCCCTTCTCGCTGATGGACCCACCTTTCATCCGGACTCTCTCATTGACTTTTTGACAACGACTGACTTACTTCACAAATTCTGATACTTTCAGCCCTTTCTACTTGTATCTCTTGCTACCCTCTACCCCCGTACTATCCCCTGCCCCGCTGTTTTCTGTAACCTGCTGATCATCCCCCCTCCCTTCTGCCATCCAATTCCCTTGCTTCCTTCCCTACCCTGCAGCGCTGTATAGCCCTTGTGGCTTAGCGCTTCTTTTTGATTATAATAATAATAATGCAAACCACTTGGATTCCCAAAAACTGCACAATCCAGGGCAATATGGGTTCAGAGCAGGTCGCTCCTGCCTCTCGCATCTACTGGATCACTATGATATGGTCTTGGATTCAAATTCAAATTTTTATTTCTTTGCAAAGTTTACAATGTGTGACTGACATGTTATATGGGGTCTATTTCATGTATAGTTTACAATGTGTAATTACATTATTGATTTGCATGTGCAAAGAAAGCCACTATCATGCTGAGATATCTCGGCACTGGAAGAAAAACAGAATGCAGATATAATATACACAGACTTTGCAAAAGCCCTTGACAAGTGCGATCATGGCGTAATTGCTCACAAAATGCGTGCTAAAGGAATAACTGGCAAAGTGGGGAGATGAATTTTCAACTTTCTAACCAGTCGAACACAGAGTAGTAGCCAACAGATTTAAATTGGAAGCTGCCATAGTAAAAAGCTCTGTTCCACAAGGCTCAGTACTTGCCCCCACCCTGTTCCTCATACTCATATCAGACATAGACAGAGATGTAATTCATAGCACTGTGTCATCTTTTGCAGATGGTACTAGGATCTGCATGAGACTGTCATCTATTGAGGACATGGTTAACCTCCAAGAAGATATAAACCAAGCTTTCCAATTGGCAATGGAAAACAATGTGATGTTCAATGAAGACAAATTCCAACTACTCTGTTATGGAAAACTGGAGGAGATAATAACTAGAACTGAGTATACTACAAATTCTGGCCATACAATAGAGCGAAAAAAGAATGTGAGGAACCTAGGAGTACCACGATCACAACTGCAAAGAAAATGATAGGATGGATAATGAGAACATTCGAAACAAGAGATGCCAAGCCAATGATAAGCTTTTTCAAATCACTTGTTCTCTCTAGGCTGGAATATTGCTGTTCATTAATATCTCCATTCAAAGCAGGTGAAATTGCAGATCTAGAGAGTGTACAGAGATCCGTTACTGTACATATAAGGTCTGTCAAACACCTCAACTACTGGTAACCTTGGAAGCACTTGACTTGTACTTGCTGGAACGCAAGCGACAGAGATTTATCATAATGTACATTTTAAAAATCTTAGATGGAATGGTCCCAGGTATTCTGGGGGTATTGCTCCCCAGAATATCCTCCAGGTAGACTCCAGGTAGATCTCTATGCTCCACCTGTGTCCTTGTAATATTATATTAATAATGATTATATTTTGAATTTGCAAATGTGATTAAACCATTATTATCACAAAATTGAGGTGTTTTGTTACTGAAGTATAGTACGTGACTCAGATGTTAGGTGTCTACTAGTACACTGTTACAACAGTGTGACTCAGATGTTAGGTGTTTACTAGTACACTGTTACAACAGTGTGACTCAGATGTTAGGTGTTTACTAGTACAGTGGACCCCCGCATACCGTTGGCCTTACATAACGTTAAATCTGCATACCGCTACATTTTATCGCCAAGATTTTGCCTCGCATACCGCTAAAAAACCCGCTCAACGCTGTTCGTCTGAGATGCGTCTATGTGCGGCCTGAGCCACGCTCACATGTTCCGCCGGTGGCATTCTTTACCAGCCAGCCTCCGCGGTTACATCCAAGCATACAATCAGAACATTTCGTATTATTACAGTGTTTTTGGTGATTTTATCTGCAAAATAAGTGACCATGGGCCCCAAGAAAGCTTCTAGTGCCAACCCTACAGCAATAAGGGTGAGAATTACTATAGAGATGAAGAAAAAGATCATTGATAAGTATGAAAGTGGAGTGCGTGTCTCCGAGCTGGCCAGGTTGTATAATAAACCCCAATCAACCATCGCTACTATTGGTGGTACAGCTGCTGCTGTACCACCGTCAGCTGCTGCTGCTGCTGCTGTAGCACTGTCAGCTGCTGCTGCTGTTGTACCACCGTCTGCTGCTGCTGCTGTAGTACCGTCTGCTGCTGCTGTAGTACCATCTGCTGCTGCTGTAGCATCGTCTGCTGCTGCTGTAGCACTGTCAGCTGCTGCTGCTGCTGTACCACCGTCGGCTGCTGCTGCTGCTGTAGTACCGTCTGCTGCTGCTGTAGCATCGTCTGCTGCTGCTGTAGCATCGTCTGCTGCTGCTGTAGCACTGTCAGCTGCTGCTGCTGTTGTACCACCATCAGCTGCTGCTGCTGCTGTAGTACCGTCTGCTGCTGCTGTAGCATCGTCTGCTGCTGCTGCAGCATCATCTGCTGCTGCTGTAGCACTGTCAGCTGCTGCTGCTGTTGTACCACCATCAGCTGCTGCTGCTGCTGCTGCTGCTGTAGTACCGTCTGCTGCTGCTGTAGTACCATCTGCTGCTGCTGTAGCACCATCTGCTGCTGCTGTAGCATCGTCTGCTGCTGCTGTAGCACTGTCAGCTGCTGCTGCTGTTGTACCACCGTCAGCTGCTGCTGCTGTAGTACCATCTGCTGCTGCTGTAGTACCGTCTGCTGCTGCTGTAGCATCATCTGCTGCTGCTGTAGCACTGTCAGCTGCTGCTGCTGCTGCTGTAGCACCGTTGTTGGTGTGGCTTATTGAGAATACCAAGAAACAATTAACCCCAGAGGATTTGTCACCCAGGATAACCCAAAAAAGTCAGTGTCATCGAAGACTGTCTAACTTATTTCCATTGGGGTCCTTAATCTTGTCTCCCAGGATGCAACCCACACCAGTCGACTAACACCCAGGTGAACAGGGAAAAATGCCTGGAACTAGTGCTCATATTGGTGAATTTAAAGCCAGCAAAGGTTGGTTTGAGAGATTTAAGAATCGTAGTGGCATACACAGTGTGATAAGGCCTGTTCTGGAAGAAAATGCCAAACAGGACCTACAGTACTCAGGAGGAAAAGGCACTCCCAGGACACAGTGTCTCATCAGTCATTGCTGCATCTTCAATAAAGGTAAGTGTCATTTATTCTTCATTTAGTAGAGTAGTACATGCACAATATATATTGTGCATGTACTACTCTACTATTGTGCATGTATCCTTCTCTTTGTGTGTAGGAAAATGTATATTTCATGTGGTAAAAAATTTTTTTCATACTTTTGGGTGTCTTGCACGGATTAATTTGATTTCCATTATTTCTTATGGGGAAAATTCATTCGCATAACGATAATTTCGCATAACAATGAGCTCTCTTGCACGGATTAATATCGCTATGCGGGGGTCCACTGTACACTGTTACAACAGTGTGACTCAGATGTTAGGTGTTTACTAGTACACTGTTACAACAGTGTGACTCAGATGTTAGGTGTTTACTAATACACTTTTACAACAGTGTGACGCAGATGTTAGGTGTCTACTAGTACACTGTTACAACAGTGGGACTCAGATGTTAGGTGTCTACTAGTGCACTGTTGCAACAGTGGGACTCAGATGTTAGGTGTCTACTAGTGCACTGTTACAACAGTGGGACTCAGATGTTAGGTGTTTACTAGTGCACTGTTACAACAGTGGGACTCAGATGTTAGGTGTCTACTAGTGCACTGTTACAACAGTGTGACTCAGATGTTAGGTGTCTACTAGTGCACTGTTACAACAGTGTGACTCAGATGTTAGGTGTCTACTAGTGCACTGTTACAACAGTGGGACTCAGATGTTAGGTGTCTACTAGTGCACTGTTACAACAGTGGGACTCAGATGTTAGGTGTCTACTAGTGCACTGTTACAACAGTGGGACTCAGATATTAGGTGTCTACTAGTGCACTGTTACAACAGTGGGACTCAGATGTTAGGTGTCTACTAGTGCACTGTTACAACAGTGGGACTCAGATGTTAGGTGTCTACTAGTGCACTGTTACAACAGTGTGACTAAGATGTTAGGTGTCTACTAGTGCACTGTTACAACAGTGTGACTCAGATGTTAGGTGTCTACTAGTGCACTGTTACAACAGTGGGACTCAGATGTTAGGTGTCTACTAGTGCACTGTTACAAAATGTTGAGAGATAAGTATTATTCAGTAAAGACCTCTTATACATCTTGATAATGCAGCAGACATATGTTGTTGTGTTCAGTCACATTGTTACACAAGTAAGTCTCTCATAAGAGACAAACTTATAACAAGGTTTGGGTCCCACGTGTTCCAGTCAAAGTATTGTGCATTTTATTCTTCACATTATTTCTAATATCCCACAATATCATGATAACTTTCATTATGTGTCTTAATGTCATTCATTACTGTAGTTGATTCTAAGCTCTTAGTTTCCATAAACCAGCAGGCAGACAGGCAGGGCAAAGCAGGGCAGTGCAGGGCAGGCAGGGCAAGGCAGGGCAAAGCAGGGCAAAGCAGGGCAAGGGAGGGCAAAGCAGGGCAGAGCAGGGCAGAGCAGGACAGGTAGGCAGGGCAGGGCAGGGCAGGGCAGGGCAGGGCAGAGCAGGGCAGAGCAGGGCAGAGCAGGGCAGAGCAGGGCAGAGCAGGACAGGTAGGCAGGGCAGGGCAGGGCAGGGCAGAGCAGGGCAGGACAGGACAGGACAGGACAGGACAGGGCAGGGCAGGGCAGGACAGGGCAGGGCAGGCAGGGCAAGGCAGGGGAGGGCAGGGCAGGGCAGGGCAGGTGGGGCAGGGCAGGTGGGGCAGGGCAGGTGGGGCAGGGCAGGGCAGGCAGGCAGGCAAGTGGGCATTTTATATTTGAGAGAGAGTGGAGACAAGTGGTATTGGGAATGTGTTGCAGTGGGAGGAAGGTAACATTTATTAATGGATTGAGGGGAACTACTTGCTTAAACTTAATTTCTGGAGGTGAGAATTACAGTATCTGCAGCCTGAAGGATGGGTGGGTAAGTTACAAGGCCTCCTATTAGCTAATGATAAATAAGACAGTTAGGTGTCTTTACTCTGAAACATTTTGCCTACACAGTAGACTTCTTCAGGTAAAAAAGGGGATTATATGAGAGTATAGTAGTACCAACACTCTTATATGGTTGTGAAGCATGGGTTGTTAATGTTGTAATGAGGAGGAGGCTGGAAGCATTGAAGATGTAGTGTCTGAGGGCAGTGTGTGGTGTGAATATTATTCAAAGAGTTTGTAGCTTGGAGATTAGAAGGTATGGGGGTACTAAAAGAATTATTCAGAGTGTTGAGGAGGGGCTGTTGAGGTAGTTTTGAACATATAGGGAGGATGGAGCAAAATAGGATGACTTGGAGGGTGTCTAAATCTGTTGTGGGGGAAAGGCAGGGTAAGGGTCACCCTAGGAAAGGATGGAGGGAGGGGGTAAAAGAGGTTTTGTGTGCAGGGGCTTGAGCATCCAGCAGACATGTGAGCATTTTAGATAGGAGTGAGTGGAGGCAAGTGGTTTTTATGACTTGACATACTGTTGGTGAGTGAGGAAGGTAACATTTATGAAGGGATTCTGGGAAACCGGCAGGTCAGACTTGAGTCCTGGAGAAGGGAAGTACAGTGCCTGCACACTGTAGGAGGGGGTGGAGATATGTTGCAGTTTGGAGGGGTATTTCAACTGTAATATTGGTACACCTATGGAAAGACTGTGATAGTGAACGATGGGGAGTGTTTCTTCATTTTTTAGGTCACATTACCTTGGTGGGAGACAACCGATGTGTAAAAAAAAAATTTACTCTGTAAATATGCTAGTTTTTTAGAACTTGCTTTGTAATTTAATAGTTTCTTCAGATTTATTTCTCTTTCTTTGGTTTTCCTCAGACCTCATCAATGTACATGGCAGTATCTTATCTGAGAATATAAAAAGAAATGTTGTTAGATTGGCAGAAGCTTTTGCAAACAAGCAGCAGCAAGGAATCTATGGGCAGGATGTTATTGAAGCCATCTTCTATCTTAATAGTGAACTTAGTAAGGTAAGTAGTTTAACGGTTTGCTTGTAAGTTTTTAGTTTAACATTTTTTATTCCCTTACATATTTAAACAGTGACTTAAGCAAGCTTTTTCTCATTGACTTCAAACATACAACTTACATTCATAAAGGCACTCTTTTGTAATTTGTCAATATATCTTGTACTTCTCCCCAACAAGTGAATGCTAGGGGCATTGGGGAGAGGTGTGGGATAAAAATATATAGGATCTAACACAAAGTGGGATTTGTTATAGTTACTTTTTGCTGGTGACACTGTGCTTTTGGGAGACTGACGAGATGTTGCAAAGGTTGGTGGATGAATTTGGTAGGTTATGTAAAAGAAAGAAATGAAAAGCGAACATAGGAAAGAACAAGATAATGAGGGTAACAAAAAATTACGAAGGAGTTAATGTGATGTTAATGTTAATGTGATGTTAATGTTAAGGGTGATGGACTGATTACATCGTCTTCAAGTCTCTTCTGCTTCTATCAACTTTTCTGTACTCGACTGAAGAAGCCTACTGTGTAGGCGAAACGTTTCGTAATAAAGATAGCTAATTGTTGCATATGTGTCTTACCTAACAAGGAGTTAATGTGTTGAGATAATTAGAATTATGAAAGACATGGTGAACCATAGAGTTGTTAAGTAAAAGGACACAAATGCAACTAATGTGACGTTTTATTGTGGCAACATTTCGCTCTCCAGGAGCTTTATCAAGCCATTACAAACAATACACGGACACAGAGGGTATGTACAGGCTTAGAGTGCGGTATAATATTAGTGGTAGTAATAGTAGTAGTAGTGAAGATTGAAACACTTATGCAATATATGGGAATCTTTATGGAAGAAATGGCTTGCCTCACAGTGGCCTCATCAGCCCAATACAAAGCAGAAAGGAGTAAGGAGAGGAGGAGCTTGAGGTAATCAGTCACTCAGCTTGGAGTTGATGTGTTCAGTCCATCAATCTTGTAGAAAGCAGAGTACAGGGCTATAGAAATGGCTTATGTACTGTAGCCAGGCGAGTCGAAGCAGGAGGAGGCGGGGTCATAGTGGAACCATCCACTTCTAGACTGTAATCAGTTTTCAATATCTGTTCCTTGAACTGTTAGGAAAGTTGCATCTGGCAGCTTATATACAACCACAATGACTAGGCTTTGGTTCTCAATCTTTACCGCTAAAATTTCAGCTGCATCTTTTGTAGTACAGTGGTTCCTCAATAATCGTCCGGCCTGAAAGTCGTCCATTTTGGAAATAGTCGTGTTATTTCGTCTAAACATTGGCTCGCAAATGGTCTGTTAACTCGCTAATCGTCTTTTGTCCTGGACATGTACTCACGGCTCTGAGAGTGTCGGCCTCCCTTCCCAGCCAATGTGCGTTTGTTTACCAGTGAGCAACGGTCCCCTCACGTGTTCATATGAAATATTTCATAATATTCCATTCATTTTAGTGCTTGCAATGCTAAATAAGCTACCATGGCTCCAAAGAAAGCTCCTAGTGCCAAGTCTTTGGTAAAGAAGGTGAGAAATACAATTGAATTTAGGAAAAACATCATTGAACAATATGAAAGTGGCGTACGTGTGGGCGAACTCGCCAGGGTGTATAACAAATCCCGTACAACCATATCTTCCATCATAGCCAAGAAAAAGGAAATCAAGGAAGCTGTTGTTGCAAAGGGGGTAAATATGCTGACAAAAATGAGATCACCAGTACTCAAAGATGTTGAGAAGTTATTATTGGTGTGGATAAACAAGAAACAATTAGCAGGAGATACTCTTATGACGTCGATTATTTGTGAAAAGGCTAGGCAGTTGCATGACGATTTGGTAAAGAAATTGCCTGCAACTAGTGGTGATGTGAGTGAATTTAAGGCCAGCAAAGGCTGGTTTGAGAGATTTAAGAAGCATACTGGCATACACTGTGAAAAGACATGGTGAGGCTGCCAGTTTGGACCAAAAAGCGGCTGAAAAATATGTGCAGGAATTCAGGGAGTACATAGAGGCTGAAGGACTGAAACCTGAACATGTGTTCAATTGTGACGAAACAGGCCTCTTTTGGAAGAAAATGCCAAAGAGGACCTACATTACTCAGGAAGAAAAGGCACTGCCAGGACACAAGCCTATGAAAGACAGGCTGACACTAATGTTCTGTGCTAATGCTAGTGGGGATTTCAAAGTGAAGCTGTTACTAGAGTACCATTCTGAAAATCCCAGAGTGTTCAAGAAAAACAATGTTATGAAGAGTAAATTGTGTGTGTTTTGGAGATCTAATAGTAAGGCATGGGTCATAAGGGACATTTTCGTCGAGTGGTTCAATGAAGTGTTTGGCCCTAGTGTGGAGTTTCTCCTGGAAAAGAAATTGGATCTCAAGTGCCTCCTAGTAATGGACAATGCACCTGCTCATCCTCCAAACTTGGATGACCTCATTCTGAAGGAGTTTGGGTTCATCACAGTAAAGTTCTTGCCCCTGAATACCACTCCTCTCCTCCAGCCCATGGACCAGCAGGTCATTTCAAACTTTAAAAAACTCTACACCAAAGCAATGTTTGAAAGGTGTTTTAATGTGACCTCAGACACTCACTTGACCCTAAGAGATTTTTGGAAAGAACACTTCAGTATTCTCCATTGCATAAGCTTTATAGGTAAGGCTTGGGAGGGAGTGACTACCAGGACTTTGAACTCTGCTTGGAAAAACTCGTGGCCAGATTGTGTCCACAGGAGGGATTTTGAAGAGTTTGAGGTGGCCCCTGATGAGCCTATGTCAGTTGTGAACTCTATTGTAGCATTGGGGAGTTCCATGGGGTTGGATGTGAGCTTGGAGGATGTGGAAGAGTTGGTGGAGGACCACAATGAAGAGCTAACCACTGAGGAGCTGCAAGAGCTTCAGCAGGAAGAGCAACAGATCGCAGCTCAGAATCTTGCTGCAGAGGAGGAGGAAGAGAGATGGAAGAAGGTGCCTTCAGAAATTAAGGAGATTTTTGAAATGTGGGGTAGGATGGAAAGATTTATGGAGAAACATCACCCTGAGAAGTATGTTGCAAGCCATATCGGCAACTTGTACAGTGACAGAGTCTTGGCCCATTTTAGGGAAGTTTTAAAGAGACGCCAGAAACAGAGCTCTCTGGACAGTTTTTTTGCGAGACAGGACTCCAGTGACTCTCAAGCTGGTCCTAGTGGCATTAAGAAACAGAGAAGAGAAGTAACCCCTGAAAAGCACTTGGTACCTGAGGTGTTGATGGAAGGGGATTCCCCTTCCAAACAGTAATTCAATCTCTCTCCTCCCCCAGTCTTCCATACACTAAGAAGAATTGCCAATAAAGGTAAGTGTTATGCTGTTAATGTTTCATTCATCATTTCCCATTGTATTGTTTATGTACTACATCTATATTTCATGTAAAAAAATTTTTTGTTTTAATACTTCTGGGTGTCAGGAACGGATTAATTGTATTTACATTATTTCTTATGGGGAAAATTGATTCGAAAATTGTCTATTTCAATAATAGTCCCACTTCCAGGAACGGATTAAGGACAATAATTGAGCGACCACTGCATTTAGTAATTCTGTGCTAATGAGTGACTCTGTGACAAACATGCCAACTCCCCTTCCTTGTGGCCTGTTCTTTCTGTTGCATCTGAATAAGTTGTTCCCTGATGTCCATATTTTGTTGTTAATTAAAGGGATCTTTTATGTGGGTCTCTGTAAATGCTGCAAACATCCTGTTTGACTTCATGGGAGTCCACTGATAAAAGGTATTTTGTTGTTGTTGGATGGTTAAGGCTCCTATTTATTTACAAATACAATTGATAAGAATAAGAGCTTTATTTCAGCATGATGCACATTTATACAAAGGAGTATAATTGAGTGTATATGTCAAATGCCCCTCTATATGCAGAGCATTTCAGGCAAACTTACAGCTAACTTAAGTGCAGTAAATTTGTACATATGGTCATTAGATGAGTTTACAATGAATACAAGATAATTGAATATTTTATTAGTTCATGCTATATGGCTTTAATAGGTTTGGTAAAGAGAAATTACAGTTTTGATTATTAACCTGCTTCTGTTTTGGGGGATTTTTTTTTTTGTTGTTGTTGTTGTGATTCTGGAGTGGAGGCCGTTAACTGCCGCAGGTCCAACAAGGCTCTGAGGTGGTGGAATATTTTTGTAATTCCTTACCATTTTTTTGGCTTTCTGGCACTAAAAAATCTCTTGCTATTGAATGGTTGTAGCTATGGTTAGTTTCCAAGGTTTGTTGGATCTGTACCTCTTGTTCTCTTTCAAATGGTATGTAGGACAGTTTGTTGTCATTCACGTTTGAATATCCAGTAAAATAAAATTAAAACTGTCTTGCATTTTTCACGTTCAAAACGCGGATGCCATCCTGTGTATCGTCAGCATAACAGTGACATCCAACAGTAAGGCTGAACCACTAACATGAACAGTAAACAATACCAGCCCAAGAACTGAGCCCCACGGAACACTATACTGATAAGACTGACCAGAACAATGTGATTTTAGATGCAACAATGCAGTATCCCTGAGGCCACTGCCGGAAACATCACCAATCAGAAATCCATGACCATTGGTGTCAAATGCAGCAGAAGTCCAACAAATTAGCAGTAATGCATTTCCTAAGCTGGTGTTCAGAACCAAATCATTATACATGTATACTTTACTTTTCTGAGAATGATTTCATCTGTTCAAGTGGGTGAAGGACCAACCCCAGTTACCTTAGTTAACATTTCTTTTGGTTCCGAGACCACAAAACCAGTATCAGGAACAATACACAAATAACCCACATGTAGGAGAGAGGAGCTTATGACGACATTTTGGTCTGGCTGGGACCATTTACAAAGTCACATAACAGAAAAGAGAGGAGCCAATATATATAGGCCAGCTGGCAAGAACGGGACAAGAGAGTGGGAGGAATAGTAGTAGTAGAGGTAAGGCAGGTAGTGGAAGTAGTGGTAGTGTAAAGTAGAGTGGTTGATGGGACAAGAATAGAAAGAGGGACAGAAAAAAGGAGACAAAAGTTAAGGTGGCGCCGGCGGCAGTGGCGGCGGCAGCGGCAGCAGCAGCAAAAAAAAGGAAAGGAGAAGAGGTAGAAATAAGTTGAGAAACAAGGATCAGCTAAGTCAGGTGTGTTGACAATATAATGGGAAAGGAAGGCATCTACAGAGACAAAGCCAGGACTAAGGTTCATACAAGGAAAGCTGTGTATAAGGGAGGATTCAACAAGACGACAACTGTGAAAGTTGGAAGTGGGGTAGACAGTTCTAGCAGATGACCAGTCATTAGAATGACTGTGATCTCTAACATGACAGACAAGAGCATTGTTGGTGTTGGCATGCCTAACACTTCTTTTGTGCTCCTTGAGTCTGTCAGAAAGAGAATGGCCAGTTTCTCCAAAGTACCGAAGAGGACAAGAGGAACATGAAATAGAGTAGACACCAGGGGCATCTATTGCAGGAGGAGAGGTATGAACTAAATTACTGTGAAGAGTGTCAGTCTGGTGAAAAGTAAGTTTGATGTTTAAGGAATGGAGAGAGTTGTTGAGATTAGAAAGACTGGAAACATAGGGAAGGCAGAGAACAGGAGATTTCACAAAAGTAGAGAGTTTGAGAGAGAAGAAAGTCCGTTAGCATGTGAGAAAGCAGAGTTTATGAAAGGGGTAGGGTAGCCAAGACAAGAGAATGAATTACGAAGAGTGGAAATTTCCGATTCAAGGAACTCGAGGGTCACAAATGCGGAGATCATGGAGAAAGAGAGAAACAAGAACACTTCTTGACAGAGGGAGCATGATAAAAAAAAAGTAGTGAATGTACATTCCACTGTGCATAGGCTTGCAATACATGGAAAAGCAAAACCTGTATCTGAGCAATGGACATGTACATGTGTGGGTTATTTGTGTAATGTTCCAGTCAAGGTATTGTGACTTTATGTTCTTCAGTATCAGTAAGCCATGGACACCTCAGCATCCCACTTTGTCTCCACACTTGGGGAACTTAGCAGCCAAACATAATTTGAAGTCTTTCTTACCTTCTTTACTGATATTAACCTAAACTAAGACTCCCAGATTAAATTGATTATGTGGCCAGCAGCAACACTGTCTACTAAGACAGGATATTTTGGCTTGACATTCAAAACTTGCTGGTCCCAAACCACATGCATCTTCAAAACTTGCATCTGTTTGCTTTACTCTCCAAAGTGTTTTATTCACTCTTCTCTAATTGGCCTTCCACTAAAATTGGTAAAAATTCCAAAATTGTTAAAATAATATTTGATAGACAGGCCTGTGGATTAAGAGACCTTTATTATCACCTTATTTGTGTATCTACAGTGGATCCCTGGTATTCGATATTAATCCGTTCCTGAGAGCTCATCGAATACCGAAAATATCGAAAAGCGAATCAATTTTCTTCATAAGAAATAATGGAAATCAAATTAATCTGTGCAAGACACCCAAAAGTATGAAAAAAAAAAATTACCACATGAAATATTAAGTTTAATGCAATAGAATAATTACAATAACAGTAACAATAGAATAATTGACACTTACCTTTAATGAAGATCTGGTGATGATTGATGGGATGGGAGGAGAGGAGTGTGGATGATGTTAGTGTTTAGAAGAAGAATCCCCTTCCATTAGGACTTGAGGTATCAAGTCCTAATGGCTTATGTCCTGGGAGTGCCTTTTCCTCCTGAGTAATGTAGGTCCTGCTTGGCATTTTCTTCCAAAACAAGCCTGTTTTGTCGCAATTGAACACTTGTTCAGGTTTAAATTCTTCACTATGTAATCCTTGAATTCCTTCACATATTTTTCAGCTGCTTTTTGGTCCGAATTGGCAGCCTCACCATGCCTAATCACACTATGTATGCCACTACGATTCTTAAATCTTTCAAACCAACCTTTGCTGGCCTTAAATTCACTCACATCAACACTAGTTGCAGGCAGTTTCTTTACCATATCGTCATGCAACTGCCTAGCCTTTTCACAAATGATTGCTTGAGAGATGCTATCTCCAGCTATCTGTTTTTCATTTATCCACGCCAATAATAGTCTCTCAACATTTTCTAACACTTGCGGTCGCTGTTTCGTAATCACATTTGCACCTTTTGCAAGAACAGCTTCCTTGATTGCCGTTTTCCTGGTCACTATAGTAGAGATGGTTGATTGGGGTTCACTGTACATCCTGACCAGCTCCGACACATACACTCCACTTTCGTACTTTGCAATTATCTCTTTCTACATTTCAATAGTCATTAGCACCTTTTTTCTCGAAGGGTTGGCACTAGAAGCTTTCTTGGGGCCCATGGTGACTTATTTTGCAGAAACAAGCACCAAAAACAGTGATAATATGGAATGTACCAAATGTATCCTTAGATGCATGCACACTGGCTGGCTTGTAAACACTGGCACACATGGAGCAGTTCAGGCCACACGTGGACACGTCTCGTACGAATCGTATCGAATACCGGGTTTTCAATTGGATACCGAGGCGAAATTTTTGCGATAAAATGCATCAAATACCAGATTTATCGAATACTGATGCCATCAAATACCGGGGGTCCACTGTACTAAGTTTGCTACATGCATATGTTTGCCAGCTGACTGTCTTGTGTAACATTAAAATCCAAGTGGCTGACACTCACAAATCTTGTTTGTTTTTCTAATTATCCATTATTGGATTCTTACCCTCTTCTTTGATTATTTTTATGGTGCTTTATATCATCTGGCTGTTTTCTAAGTTCATTTTGTATATTATTGTTTATAACCCCTCCATAAGGACTTCAGGTATCAAATCCTTATCAGGGGTTACTTCCCTTCATTGTCTTGTACTGGCACTAGGAACAGCTTGAGAGTCACTTCACCCCTGTTGCACAAAAAACTGTCCAGAGAGGTCTCTTTCTGGCGTGTCTTTAACCCTTTGATTGTCAAGAGCCCTGCTCATACACTTGCTCTCAATGTCAAAGAATTTGAACAAAAAAATATTTTTTTCTTATGAACTGACAGAATTTTTCCTGATGGTAATGACACCAAAAGTACAAAATTTGATTGAAAACTTAGGGAATTATGCTCTCACGAAGTAAGCGATCTCGGCGATATTTACACATCAGCAATTTCGCCCACTTTGAGCCCTATTTTTGGCCAATTTCATTGTTCCATTCGAGCAAACACAGCTATTTCTTTAGAACTCCATTTGTTCTATCAATTGAGTACAAGAAACCACCCATTTACCAATTTCAACTTCTCAATAAAGTGGTCAGAAATTGGCAATTTTGCCAATTTCACTCAAATTAAAAAAGATGCCAATTTCAAAATAAGGTACAGAATGAACAATGCAAACATTTCTGGCACTAAAATAACATTTTCTCTTTTCATCAGTCACATCTCCAGGCCCCTCTTATATTACTCTTGCTTTCTATTTTGAATTTTTATTCACACAAAAAATAGAATATTTACTGTTAGGCAGACTACTGCATTATTGTAATAATTGTATAAATGATTTCAACCCATTTGTGACTGCATATTAGAGTGGCTAGTTTGACATTTATTGGACAATGACATCGTTTGTTTACTCTGGATCATCGGCAATAATCGAACATTTCCTCTACTTAGAGCTCAATTTCAAGGTCCTTTTCATCGTGAAACCAATCAAAATCACCTCTATTTTTGTAATACGTCTTCCATTCTATCAAATGAGACCAAGAAAACTAAAATACAACCACAAATACTATATGAAAATGCACCTTATACTCGACGTTTTAATCCAAAAACACGGTCGGAGGTTTTTTCTCGTTATGCACTGCGTGCTGCAAGATTTTTTTATACTGCACACAATGACCACACAGATCCATTCTCTCACATGTGGGCCTACCAGCTTTCTCCCGCTTGATTTGAAGCCGCTAGAATTTTGGAGTATAAATATGTCGAAAACACGGTCTCATAAGATGTATACAGTGGAACCTCTACTTGCGAGCGCATCCACGTGCGAGTTTTTCCAAATATGAGCAGTTGATGGGTCAATTTCATGCTTTCATATGCGAGCAAAATTTCCATAAACGAGCAGACTCGAGGCAGGTTCCTTGACACTGGTGAGGGGCTCTTGCTCTTGATCTAGGGAATTGTATCTCATTTGTCTGTTGGGCTATCTTATTGAAACTTGGGCAATGTTTTATGGAAAGATGTTTCTTAATGATAGATGCTTCTTAATGAAAGAAATCTAAGCACAAATAATGGAGTTCACTTCTCAGCAATTAGCCACCCCTTAGCGGTATTTTCGTATGGGTTTTATGGTTGTATTCTCATTTTTTTGGTCTCATTTGATAGAATGGAAGATATATTACAGAAACAGAAGTGATTTTGATTGCTTTCACGACAAAAGGTACCTTGAAATTGAGCTCAACCTAGGAGAAATGTTCGATTGTTTTGGCTGTGTTCAAGAGTAAATGAATGACATCACTGTCCATTCTAATATGCAGTAGTGAATGGGTTGACATTATTTATACAATTATTGCAGTAAGGCATAACAGTAAATCTTATATTTTTTATGTGAATAAAAATTACAAACTATTTATATTTTATTCATTTTAGAGTATATATCAGGTTTCTATGTTATTTATATTGTTTATTATGTCATATTAGATGAAGTGAGATGGATAAATAAGCCGTAGAGTTGATATTAGCAAAATTATTGACGTACAGAATTCCACTGGAATGGATTAATTGCATTTCAATTAACTTAAATGAGGAAAATTGACTCTGCAAACAAGCAAATCCAGTTGGGAGCAAGGTCATGGAACGGATTAAACTCGCAAGTAGAGGTTCCACTGTATATATGACCGAAACAGTCAAAGGGTTAAGATTTGCCTGAAGTGTGACAAGGTTTTGTCACTGAACATGTTGCAGATATGGCTTGGTCAGGGTGATATTTCTCCGCAAAACTTTCACCTTACTACACTCTGCACAAATGTCCTTAATCGCTGAAGAAGGCACCTTCTTTCCTCTCTCTTCTGCATCTGAACCAATTTCCTCAGCTGTGGTCTGTTGCTGTTGCAGATGAAGGTCTTGCAGCTCTTCGGTGGTTAGCTCTTAGGCCCATGGTGGCTTATTTCGCAATCGCACTCAATAAACAACCACAAAAAACAATGGATTATAGCGAAATGTTTTGATGAATGCACGGAATGTTGCTCACTCACCAAGAGACACAGCCAAACTGACTCAGGCACGTAGCGTGGCAGGCGGATGCATCCAATACGGCCGATTTCTGAGTTGCCAGTTGAAATCCAGGATAGAATTTCGTCCAAAAAAAGTGGCCAAAATCCGATTTGGCCAATATCCGCTTCGGCCGATATCTGGGGGTCCACTCTAGTATGTACAGTAGTACATACTCTTTGCTAACAGAATGGATGATAGCCAAGTACATGTATAACTGTACTTGGCATGAGGTGAGCCAGGGCGGCAGCCAGTCTGGCAGTGAGCGAAGGTCCCCTCACGTGCTCCAGCGAAATATTTCATAATATTCCATTTATTTTAGTGCTTGCAAGTACTAAATAAGCTACCATGGCTCCAAAGAAAGCTCCTAGTGCCAAGCCTGTGGTAAAGAAGGCGAGAAATACGATTGAATTTAAGAAAACCATCATTGAACAATATGAAAGTGGTACAAGTGTGGCAGAACTGTCCAGGATGTATAAGAAACCCTACACAACCTTATGTTCCATAGTGGCCAAGAAAAATGAAATAAAGGATACTGTTGTTGCAAAGGGAGTAACTATGCTGACAAAAATGAGATCAACAGTACTGGAAGAGGTTGAGAAGTTATTATTGGCGTGGATAAATGAGAAACAATTAGCAGGAGATACTCTTATGACTTCGTTTATTTGTGAAAAGGCTAGGCAGTTGCATGAAGATTTGGTAAAGAAATTGCCTGCAAATAGTGGTGAAGTGAGTGAATTTAAGGCCAGCAAAGGCTGGTTTGAGAGATTTAAGAACCGTACTAGCATACACAGTGTGGTAAGGCATGGTGAGGCTGCCAGTTCGGACCACAAGGCGGCTGAAAAATATGTGCATGAATTCCAGGAGTACATAGAGGCTGAAGGACTGAAACCTGAACAAGTGTTCAATTGTGACGAAACAGGCCTCTTTTGGAAGAAAATGCCAAAGAGGACCTTCATTACACAAGAGGAAAAGACAATGCCAGGACACAAGCCTATGAAAGACAGGCTGACGCTAATGTTCTGTGCTAATGCTAGTGGGGATTTCAAAGTGAAGCCATTACTAGTGTACCATTCTGAAAATCCCAGAGTGTTCAGGAAAAACAATGTTATGAAGAGTAAATTGTGTGTGTTTTGGAAATCTAATAGTAAGGCATGGGTCACGAGGGAAATTTTCGTCGAGTGGTTCAATGAAGTGTTTGGCCCTAGTGTGGAGTTTCTCCTGGAAAAGAAATTGGATCTCAAGTGCCTGCTAGTAATGGACAATGCACCTGCTCATCCTCTAAACTTGGATGACCTAATTTTCGAGGAGTTTGGGTTCATTACAGTAAAGTTCTTGCCCCCGAATACGACTCCTCTCCTCCAACCCACGGACCAGCAGGTTATTGCAAACTTTAAAAAACTCTACACGAAAGCAATGTTTCACAGGTGCTTGACTGTGACCACAGACACTCACTTGACCCTAAGGGAATTTTGGAGAGAACACTTCAGCATCCTCCACTGCATAACCCTTATAGGTATGGCTTGGGAGGGAGTGACTACCAGGACTTTGAACTCTGCCTGGAGAAAATTGTGGCCAGATTGTGTTGACAAGAGGGATTTTGAAGAATTTGGGACTGGCCCTAATGAGCCTATGTCTGTTGTAAAATCAATTGTGGCACTGGGGAGTTCCATGGGGTTGGATGTGAGTTTGGAGGATGTGGAAGAATTGGTGGAAGACCACAATGAAGAGATCACCACTGAGGAGCTGCAAGAGCTTCAGCAGGAAGAGCAACACATCGTAGCTCAGAATCTTGCTGCAGAGGAGGAGGAAGAGAGATGGAAGAAGGTGCCTTCTTCAGAAATTAAAGAGATTTTTACTATGTGGGGTAAGATGGGAAGCTTTATGGAGAAACATCACCCTAACAAGGTTGTTGCAAGCCAGGTTGGCAACATGTACAGTGACAAAGTCTTGGGCCATTTTAGGGAAGTGTTAAAGAGACGCCAGAAACAGAGCTCTCTCCACAGTTATTTTGTGAGACAGGACTCCAGTGACTCTCAAGGTGGTCCTAGTGGCATTAAGAAACAGAGAAGAGAAGCAACCCCAGAAAAGCAAATGGTACCTGAGGTGTTGATGGAAAGGGATTCCCCTTCCAAACTATAAACAATCCACTCTCTCTCCTCCTCCAGTCTCCCATACACTAAGAAGAATCTCCAATAAAGGTAAGTGTTATGCTGTTAATGTTTCATTGTATTGTTTCATTGTATTGTTTATGTACTACATGCATATTTCATGTTAAAAAATTTTTTGTTTTAATACTTCTGGGTGTCAGGAACGGATTAATTGTATTTACATTATTTCTTATGGGAAAAATTGATTCGTAAATCGTAAATTTCGTTTATAGTAACGGCTCCAGGAACGGATTAATTACGAACAACGAAGGACCACTGTAAATAGTTTTTAGGTCTTGATGTGCTGTTGGAGTGTGAGCAAGGTAACATTCATGAAGGGATTCAAGGAAACCAGCAGGCCGGACTTGAGTCCTGGAGATGGGAAGTACAGTGCCGGCACTCTGAAGGAGGGGTGTTAACCCTTTGACTGTCGAGGTCATATATATACCTCTTACGAGGTACCGTGTTTGACGTATATATACTCATAAATTCTAGTGACTTCAAATCAAGCAGGAGAAAGCTGGTAGGCCCAAATGTGAGAGAATGGGTCTGTGTGGTCAGTGTGCACCATATAAAAAAAAATCCTGGAGCATGCAGTGCATAATGAGAAAAAAAAACTCCAAATTTTTTTTAATTAAAATGCCGAAATTGTGGTGTATTTTCGCATAGTATTTATGGTTGTATTGTCGTTTTCTTGGTTTCAATTGATAGAATGGAAAACATATTATAGAAATTGAGGTGATTTTCATTGATTTTAATATAAAAACAACCTGAAAATGGAGCTCAAAATAGGGGAAATGTTTGATTTTTGCTGATGTTCAAAAGTAAACAAATGATGTCATTGTTCAATAAATGTCCAACTAGCCATTCTAATATGCAGTCATGAATGGGTTGATGTTATTTATACAATTATTACAGTATTGCAGTAGTCTGCATAACAGTAAATCTTATATTTTTTGTTTGAATAAAAATTCAAAATAGAAAGCAAGAGTAATATTAATCAGAGGGGCCTGGAGACATGACTGATGAACAAAGAAAATGTTATTTTAGAGCCAGGAATGTCTGCATTGTTCATTCTGGACCTTATTTTGAAATTGTCATATTTTTTAATTTTCATAAATTTGGCCAAATTGCAAATTTCTGACCACATTATTGGGTAGTTGAAATTGGGAAATGAGCAGTTTCTTGTACTCAATCAATAGAAAAAAATGGAGTTCTAAAGAAATAGCTATGAGTTTTGTCAACTGGGACAATGGAATTAGCCGAAAATAAGGGTCAAATTGGGCGAAAGCGCCGATTTGTAAATATCGCTGAGGTTGCTAACTTCATGAGAGCATAATTCCGTCAGCTTTCCATCAAATTTTGTGTTTTTGGTGTCATTACAATCTGGAAAAGATTCTCTATCATTTCATAAGAAAAAATAATTTTTTTTTTTTTTTCAAATTTTGCGACACCAGGAGACACTTCAGGATTGGGGGTTGCGACAGTCAAGGAGTTAATGTTGCAGTTTTATGACCGTGGTGTAAGCATGCCTCTGGCAAGACAGTGATGGAGTGAATGATGATGAGAGCTTTTCTTTTTTGGGCCACCCTTCCTTGGTGGTAGATGGCCGAAGTATTAATGAAAAAAATAATTAGAAATTTCCATTTCAGGTTGATCCAAAACGTGAGTGGTCAAAGTATATCACAAGAGAAAATGACCGTTGTGGTGAAGTATTTGACCTTCTGTGTAGCCCAAGCCATGAGCTACGTATTTTGGCTGTGTCCCTCATACATGTCTTATTGGTGAATGTTGATGGATCTATGATCGATAGTCAGCGACAAGATCAAGTTTTCACAGATGTTTATCAGACAGCGTTGGAAGCTCTCACTGTACAGGTAAAATTAAAAAAATGTTTGCTGTTTACTTCAATAGGAAATTATGATGAAGTTAAGATTATCATGAATTTTTCGATTCTGTTACTGTTGGAAATTATGGCACTTGTTAGGAAGTGCCTTGATGCCAGCAAAGTGTTCACAGTCCATGCAGTTTAAGTGTACCCTCTTGTCCAGATCAAAATGAATGCCTCTTATTGCCCTGGGACTTTAGGCATTAAATATACCTTGTTCTGACATTTAGGGATTGTTCACTTCTGCTAACCCTTAAACTGTCCAAACATAGATCTATGTTTGCACGTGTGGCGCTCCAAATGTAGATCAACGTTTTATTTTTTATTCCTTCAAATATGGCACAATTGGCTTGAGTCACTTAGACATGAAAGAATGGGTCTATGCACTATGTGTGTGCACTGTGAAAAAAATCTGGGAGCACTTAGTACCTTGTGGGAGCACGAGTTCAACTGAGCGCCAGCTAGAGCAAATAGCGTGGCAGACACCGGGGATTCATTGATGCCATGTCGCATTAACACTCCCATTTTAAGAGGAAAGTAAAAACAGGTTAGATAAATACATGAGTGAGTGTGGGTGGGTGTGAGTTGGACCTGACTAGCTTGTGCTACTAGGTCTGATGTCATGCTCCTTCCTTCAATGGATGTGACCTGACTAGGTGGGTCATTGGTCTAAGCCAGAGGGGGAGAGTGACATATTCCTGCCTTGCATGGGCCAGTAGGCCTGCTGCAGTGTTCCTTCTTTCTTATGTATTTGTCAGGCTGGCTGGCTGGCTGGCTTGCTTTGGCTGTCTCTGGCTGCCTCTCTGTCTATCTATATCTCTATCTGTATCTCTATCTATATATCTGTCTATCTATATCTCTGTCTCACATGTACACATAAGTACAATTATGATGCATAGTGTAAATTACCTAGGATAACCCAGAAATTCCAGGCAAAGATAGACAGACAGACAGACAGACCACAAATCACTTAGTTTCAATATATCATAGAATTACCCAGATAACTGCAATCAAATCTCTGTCCCAGATTTTCACTTGGATGGCTTCATGGGACTGAAAAATTACCTGGGTGGGCTAAATTGGGATGTCCTGACTCTGGGTCAGGTAGGTGATCTTGGTTGCCGATATGACGTTTTTCAGAGCATAGTTCTACCTGCCCTGACAACTTTTGTTCCGAGTAGGGAAATTAGATCTAACAAAAATGGATGAACAATAGATTAAAACATCTCATTGGTCAAAAGAGAGGAATATATAGGCGTATCAAAAGAGAGGATGGGCAGTTAAGAAATCAATATATTCAATTAACCCTTTGAGGGTTTTGGTCGTACTAGTACGTCTTACGCGTAGGGGTTTTTGTCGTACTAGTACGCATAAATTCTAGCGGCCTCAAATCTCACAGGAAAAGGCTGATAAGCCTAGATGTGAGAGAATGGGTCTGTGTGGTGGGTGTGCGCAGTAGGAAAAAAATCTGGGACCCAGTGGTGCATTGTGGGAATGCCATCATAGTACACAATTTCCACGTGCCCTGTGGTAAGAAGTTCCTCACTCCTCAGCGAATTGGGACACTTTTGTTCCCCAGTGACAGTTCTAATACAGATGGAAGTGACAGTGAAGATGAGTTTCAAGGTTCTGGTGAGGTTTTGACCGAAACTAATGACCATAATATGGGTAATAGTGAGGAAAACCCAGACAACCCACAGCCTTCCACCTCTGGTGCTGGGCCATCTTGTTCACGTTCAGTTGTACCAGAATCAAAGAGGAAACTCCTATTTTCCAAAATCCCGGACTCAGATGTGAGCATTGGTGATGATAGTGATAGTGATTATGAACTACAAGCTCTTCAAACTTGTTCCAAGAATGGAGGAGGAGGAAGAGGCAGAGGAGGAGGAGGCAAGAGGAGGAGGAGGCAAGAGGAGGAGGAGGCAAGAGGAGGAGGAGGCAGAGGAGGAGGAGGAGGAGGAAGAAGAAGAGGAGGAGGAGGAGGAGGAGGAAGAAGAGGAGGAGGAGGAGGAGGAAGAAGAAGAGGAGGAGGAGGAAGAAGAAGAATATGTAATGATAACAATAATACATAATAATAATAATACATAATAATAATACATAATAATAATAATAGGTAATAATAAATGTTCACCCATGACAGTAACAAGATAAGGGGAGATAACATCTGATAAGTGCTGATGTTTGATGAGGGTAAATGAGGGTAGAGCTGATGCCAAAAGATGAGATAAACATCTCCCTCCCTTTGTTTTTGCTGGTATACTAACATTTCTGTCTGTCTATTTGCCTGTCTGTCAAGCTCCCTGTCTATCCGTCTAGCTCTCTGTCTCAGAGAGCCACAAGACTGTGTCATCACTTTTACTCACATCTTCAAGCAGAGTATAGCACTTTGTCTGGGTTTCTTGGGTTATCCTAGGTAATTTATACTATGTATACTTGTATTTATGTGTACCTGTGAGACAGAGATAAAAAGACAGATAGAATGAGGGAGAAAGATAATTAGATAGAATGGAGGAAGGGAAGCAGCATCCGACCCCATTGTTTTGACAGGCGGGAGGGGGGAGTGAGTAATGAGACAATATGTCATTTTGACAGCTGCCGACTCCTGGTAATTTACACTATGGAGGAGAAGGAGAAGGAGGAAGAGTAGGGGGAAGAGGAAGAAGAGGAGGAGGAGGAAGAGGAGGAGGAAGAGGAAGAGTAGGAGGAAGAGGAATAAGAGGAAGAGGAGGAGGAAGAGGAATATTAGGAGGAAGATTAGGGGGAAGAGGAGGAAGAGGAAGAAGAAGAGGAGGAGGAGGAAGAGTAGGAGGAAGAGGAAGAGTAGGAGGAAGAGGAAGAAGAGGAGGAGGAAGAGGAAGAGTAGGAGGAAGAGGAAGAGGAACAGTATGAGGAAGAGTAGGGGGAAGAGGAGGAAGAGGAAGAAGAGGAGGAGGAGGGTGGAACACTAGTACACTGGTACTGGTACACTAACATTTCTGTCTGTCTATTTGTCTGTCTGTCAAGCTCCCTGTCTATCTGTCTATCCGTCTAGCTCTCTGTCTCAGAGAGCCACAAGACTGTGTCATCACTTTTACTCACATCTTCAAGCAGAGTATAGCACTTTGTCTGGATTTCTTGGGTTATCCTAGGTAATTTATACTATGTATACTTGTATTTATGTGTACCTGTGAGACAGAGATAGACAGACAGATAGAAAGAGAGAGACAGATTGAAAGAGATAGAATGAGGGAGAAAGATAAAACACCATTGTGTATGACACCATGTTTCAGAGTTCCACAAGCTGCAGAACTAATAGGAATATGTTCAGTGACTGTATATTGGTATATATATTATAGAACAATAATAATAAACAATGTTTTGTATTGTTTGTTTTTGTAAACAAGTTTTGTAAACAATATATTGATAATTATGTTTGTGTGCTTATTGTGTTGTATACAACGAGTGTATATATGTACATTGCACCTTACTTTGGTCTCATAGGCCACATAAGTTATGTGAAAAAATAAAATAGTGAAAAAAACAACAAACCTTCAAATACAAGTAAACTAAAGTTTACCGGGTGAGCGGCAGTCGCCGCTGTTGCCATACGCGGCTCATTTTCTGCAAACTTCATGCATCCATATCTCCGTAAGTATTGATGGTAAATTTTTTTTGTTTATCCTATAATGTTTAGAAAAAAAACTATTTTTTCATAAGAAAAAATAATTTTTTTTTTTTTTTGAAATTTGGCCGACCCTGAGAACGAGTTTCGGAGAGGGCCTGTCGACCCTCAAAGGGTTAAAGAGAGAAATAAAGAAAGGAATAAGAAAAGCAAAAAGGGATTATGAGGCTAAGGTCGCAAGGGATTCAAAGACTAGCCCAAAAGGGTTCTTTCAGGTACAGGAAGGCCCCGCTTTACGGCGTTTCACTTTACGGCGTTCCGCTAATACGGACATTTCAAATTATGACCAAAACTCGCTATACGGCTCCCCCCACCTGACTTTCTAATATGGTCACCGTGCCCCACCCTGTTTGTTTACATTCTCCATGAGCTCAGTAAGCACTAAGTCTCTCCATTTTGTCTGGAAACTCCAAAATTTCAAATGTTTTTAAAAGTTATTTCATATTTTATATATACTCTGATAATTATACTTATGTATACCTGTACCTAAATAAACTTACATACATCGAGTCATTTAAATGTCGTATATTACGTTAATATACACATTTTCATTAATCCATCCATGATATTTTTTTCAAAATTATATAATAAACACGATGCATAACATATAAATAAGATAAATACACCCCACAGTAGAATAAATAAACATAAATGTGAGATGTGGTAGCAGACGACTTGCACAAGTGACGCCATATTAGAAATGATAATAATAACAATACTCACCGAGTCTCATTAAATGTCGTATATTATGGTAATATACACATTTTCATTAATCCATCCATGATATTTTTTTCAAAATTATATAATAAACACGATGCATAACATATAAATAAGATAAATACACCCCACAGTAGAATAAATAAACATAAATGTGAGATGTGGTAGCAGACGACTTGCACAAGTGGTGATAATAACAATACTCGCCGAATCTCATTAAATGTCGTATATTACGGTAATATACACATTTTCATTAATCCATCCATGATATTTTTTTCAAAATTATATAATAAACACGATGCATAACATATAAATAAGATAAATACACCCCACAGTAGAATAAATAAACATAAATGTGAGATGTGGTAGCAGACGACTTGCACAAGTGGTGATAATAACAATACTCGCCGAGTCTCATTAAATGTCGTATATTACGGTAATATACACATTTTCATTAATCCATCCATGATATTTTTTTTCAAAATTATATAATAAACACGATGCATAACATATAAATAAGATAAATACACCCCACAGTAGAATAAATAAACATAAATGTGAGATGTGGTAGCAGACGACTTGCACAAGTGGTGATAATAACAATACTCACCGAGTCTCATTAAATGTCGTATATTACGGTAATATACACATTTTCATTAATCCATCCATGATATTTTTTTAAAAATTATATAATAAACATGATACATAACATAAAAAGATGATAAATACACCCCACAATAGAATAAATAAACATAAATATAAGATGTGGGAGCCTGGTTTGTTTACTCTGCACCTGGCCTGTCACCTCTCATGTACTCATTCTTTCTCTCTCTCATTTATTCGTTTTATCTCATTTACTTACTCCTGACCCTACATTAAGACTACAAATATTTTAAGGTAAGTAATGAGTGAACTGTATATACATTTTATCGCTCTGGGATGCTTAAATATCATAGAATAGTATGTGTGGGTGGGGTGGCCTGTAAGGTAGCCTGGCTATTACCATACGTACCACACTTGATTTCTTACAATAAATACTACTTGTCTCACCCTAGATTAAGACTATAAATATTTTAAGGTAAGTAATGAGTGCACTATGTGTGTATTGTACTTTTTTATTGTTTTTTTGATGCCTGGTTCTATTGCTAACTTAATATATGTTAGTGTAAACTTGTTATCTAGTGTTTGTATGCATTTATAAGTGGAAAAAAAGGGTGTTCCACTTTACGGCGATTTCCGCTTTACGGCGGTAGCCTGGAACCTAACCTGCCGTATAAGTGGGGCCCTCCTGTATACAGAAGTAAGATTAGGGACAAGATTGGCCCACTCAAGAGTAACTCTGGTCAGATAACTGACAGTGAGAGGGATGTGTGTGAAATTCTCAATACCTACTTCCTCCCAGTTTTCACCAAGGAAAATACTAGTGATATTCCTGAAATAATAGATTATGTAGAACAGGACGATAATAAACTATGCACGATTGTGGTAACTAGTGACATGGTCCTCAGACAAATAGAGAAACTAAAACCTAACAAATCCCCACAAACTGGCATAGTGCCTGATAAGTGGAAAATGGCAAATGTAATACCTATTTACAAGGCAGGTGACAGGTCCTTGGCTTCAAACTATAGACCAATAAGCCTTACCTCCATAATGGGAAAAGTTATGGAATCAATAATTGCCAATGAAATTTGTAGCCATCTTGATAGGTACAGATTGATTAGTGAATCTCAACACGGTTTTACAAAGGGGCGTTCCTGTCTTAAGAATTTACTAACATCTTTCACTAAGGTGTTTGAGGAGGTAGATCATGGTAATGAATATGATATTGTATATATGGACTTCAGTAAGGCTTTTGATAGAGTTCCACATAAGAGGCTATTGAGGAAACTTAAGGCACATGGAATAGGAGGAGAAACTTGTTCCTGGGTAGAGGCACGGTTGACAAATAAGCAGCAGAGAGTTTGCATAAATGGGGAGAAATCAGAATGGTGGCACGTCACAAGCAGTGTTTCTCAGGGGTCAGTGTTGGGCATAAGCAAATTTGCTGATGACACCAAAATAGGCCATCCAATTTATTCTAATGAGGACACTAGAGCACTCCAGGATGATTTGAGTAGACTGATGCAATGGTCGGAGAAGTGGCAGATGCAGTTTAATATAGACAAATGCAAAGTTCTAAATGTTGGACAGGTAAATAACCATGTGACATATAAACTAAATAATGTAGATCTTAATACTACTGATTGTGAAAAGGATATATGAGTTCTGGTTAGCAGTAATCTAAAACCAAGACAACAGTTCATTAGTGTTCGCAATAAAGCTAACAGAATTCTTGGCTTCATATCTAGAAGTATAAATAATAGAAGTCCTCAGGTTGTTCTTCAACTCTGTTTATCCTTGGTTAGGCCTCATTTAGACTATGCTGCTCAGTTCTGGTCACCGTATTACAGAATGGATATACAGTGGACCCTCAACCAGCGATATTAATCCGTTCTTGAGAGCTCATCGTTAATCAAAATAATCGTTAGTCAAGTTAATTTTCCCCATAAGAAATAATGGAAATCAAATTAATCCGTGCAAGACACCCCAAAATATTGAAAAAAAAAAATTTTTACCACATGAAATATTAATTTTAATACACACAAACTGAAGAAGACATGCACAGTTACATGACACTTACCTTTATTGAAGATCTGGTGATGATTGATGGGATGGGAGAAAGGGAGACCGTTGATCTTGTTAGTGTTTAGAAGGGGAATCCCCTTCCATTAGCACTTGAGGCAGCAAGTCTTTTTCTGGGGTTACTTCCCTTGTTCTTTTAATGCCACTAGGACCAGCTTCAGAGTCACTGGACTTCTGTCGCACAACATATCTGTCCATAGAGGCCTGTACTTCTCGTTCCTTTATCCTAAAGTGTTTCACAACATTGTCAGTGTAATAGTCACCAGCACGGCTTGCAATAGCTGTGTGAGGGTGATTTTCATCAAAAATGGTTTGCACTTTAAGCCACTTTGCACACATTTCCTTAATCTTTGAAGTAGGCAACTTCTTAAATTCCTCTCTCCCCTCCTCCGAAGCAGTTTCCACAGGTGTGGCCTCTTACTGTTGAAGATGATCTAGCAGCTCATCAGTGGTTTGTTCTTCATTGTCCTCCTCCACCAACTCTTCCACATCCTTCCCACTAACCTCACCAATATGAGCACTAGTTCCAGGCATTTTTTCCTGTTCACCTGGGTGTTAGTCAAGTGTTGTGGGTCGCATCCTGGGGGACAAGATTAAGAACCCCCAATGGAAATAAGTTAGACAGTCCTCGATGATGCACTGACTTTCTTGGGTTATCCTGGGTGGCTAACCCTCCGGGGTTAATCGTTTCTCGGTAATTGTTTCACGTTAAGCCACACCAACAACACTCTCCACATCTTTGAGTAATACAGCTGATGGTGGTGCAGCAACAACAACAGCTGACTGTGGTGCAGCAGCAGCTGCACCTTTGGCAAGAACAGCTTCCTTGATTGCCATTTTCTTACCCACAATAGTAGCGATGGTTGATTGGGGTTTATTATACAACCTGACCAGCTCAGAGACACGCACTCCACTTTCATACTTAGCAATGATCTCTTTCTTCATCTCCATAGTAATTCTCACCCTTTTTGCTCTAGGGTTGGCACTAGAAGCTTTCTTGGGGCCCATGGTGACTTATTTTGCAGGTGCAATCACTACAAAGGCTGTGATAATATGAAATGTTCCAGTTGTTGTATGTTTGGAAGCGACCGCAGCGGCTGGCTGGCTTGTAAACACTGATACCCAAGGGACAAGTGAGGCGCGCTCAGGCCAAAGTGGACGCGTATGGTACGGAATGAATAGCGCTGGTTGGGTTTTTAAGCGCTAGTTGAGGCAACATTTTTGCGTTTAAATGTATCGCTAGTCAGATTTATCGTTAATCAATGCCATCGCTGGTTAAGGGTCCACTGTAAATGCTTTGGAAAACGTACATAGGAGGATGACAAAGATGATCCCATGTATCAGAAATCTTCCCTATGAGGATAGACTGAGGGCCCTGAATCTGCACTCTCTCGAAAGGCATAGAATTAGGGAGGATATGATCGAGGTGTATAAATGGAAAACAGGAATAAATAAAGGGGGTGTAAATAGCGTGTTGAAAATTTCCAGCCAAGACAGGACTCTCAGCAATGGTCTCAAGTTGGAAAAATTCAGATTCAGGAAGGATATAGGAAAGCACTGGTTTTGTAATAGAATTGTGGATGAGTGGAACAAACTCCTGAGTACAGTTATTCAGGCTAAAACATTGTGTAATTTTAAAAATAGGTTAGATAAATACATGAGTGGGTGTGGGTGGGTGTGAGTTAGACCTGACGAGCTTGTGCTGCTGGGTCTGGTGCCGTGCTCCTTCCTTGAGTGGAGGTGACCAGACTGGGTGGGTCATTGGGCTAATCCTGGAGAGGGGAGGGACATGAACCTGCTCTGCATGGGTCAGTAGGCCTGTTGCAGTGTTCCTTCTTTCTTATGTTCTTAGAACATGTTTCAAGGTACATGCCAGGGTATCTAAAACATTGCTGGGACCTATAAATATTTTGTATGTATTTCTAGACAATAGTAAATAACACAGGCAGGTGTAAATGTTCACCTGTCACTGTGATTGTGACTATTTCAGTATCTTATATTAGTGTCAGAAGAAAGACTGGCTTTGAAATTACAAGAACTATTATAAATTGTAATTATTGGAACATAAAAAATATATAAATTAAAACAAAAATGAGAAAAGAGGATATATCGGCAACACTTCTGCAAGCAGGAGTTGATGTTGCCATCAGGTAAGCATCCAGAGCCAACTTCACGGTCTTATATCTCGGTAAGTACTGACACTAAATTTTTGTTTTAATCCTTTAACATGTAGAAAAATGTGCTCTTCGTTTTAAAAGAAAAAAATTATTTTTTTTTATTTTTCAAAATATTCGGAGCGCCATGGGGGTGAACATAGATCTATGTTCGGACAGTTAAAGGGTTAAAGACAAAGCCAGTACAGGATGAGTTTGAACTCAGTTAACCCCCTTAACTGTCCAAACGTAGATCTATGTTCTTAATGCTAACTCTCCAAACATAGATCTACGTTTTATTTTTCCTGCTTTCAAATTTGGCACGACTGGCCTAAGGTGCCTATTCAGCACAGAATGGGTCTTACACCTCAGTGTGTGCAGTATTAAAAAAATTTGGGACCACTTAATTCCTTGTGGGATCACCAGTTCAATTGAGAGCCAGCTAGAGCAAACAGTGCGGCAAACGCCAGGGATTCACTGGTGTCATGTCATATTAACACTTCCCTTTTAAGAGGAAAGTGTCATCCTGCCAGAATGTTCTATAACCTATACCCTAAGTAAAAAGAAACAATTCTGGAACATGTAATTTCGGCAGGCTGGCTGGCCAGCTGGCTAGCCGGCGGATGTCTGGCCACCTGGCTGGCCAGCTGGCTAGCTGGCAGCTGTCTGGCCACCTGGCTGGCTGATTGGTTGTCTCTATCTCCATCTGTCTGTCTCTATTTATCTCTGTCTATCTCTTTGTCCCTATCTCTGTCTCTGTCTCACGGAAACAGATATGTAAATACAATTATACATAGTGTAAATTACATAAGATAACCCAAAAAATCCAGGCAAAGCGCTATACCCTCCTTGTAGATAGTGATCATAATACCAGTTGATTCATGAGCAACTTTCTGAGAAGAGAGACAAGCAGACAGAAAGAGAGAGACACACAGGCAGACAGAAAGACAGACACACAGACAGATGCAATTACTACCGCAAGAAAGGACATCAGGAGGACCAGTGTCGGAAGAAAAAGGAACTTGACAGACAGGACCACCTGTTTAGAGATCTGTTCTTGGAACAAACCGACAGGATCTCTGAATTGGTGAACACACTCGCACGTCACCCACTCAGCTACTTCTATCTCAGCCCAGCAGGTGGTATTGTGCCTTATACAAGACCACAGACCTACATCCCAGCAGCTGCCTCGGTGCCCTACCTCTCTCAAGGGCAAGCACCTTACATGCCTTACACACCCACCACCTCAAGCTGAACACATCATGAGCCAGCCTATCAGCATCCTGTCGACCAACATTAGAGGTTTCATTACCAATGTTGGAACACTCTACGTCCCGACATGATAGCTACACCTCATGGATGAGAAGAGACAGGCAAGGGCAAGGAGGAGGTGTTGCTGTGTGGTTCTCTAAAAGTGTACATGCCCAACACATTGATGTTGATATCCCTGCTCATCTTGAAATGATGTTCTTCAAGCTATGCATAAACACTAGTACCTCTACTAGTACACCTACCATCCAGCTTACGACCTGCTCGACATACGACCATTTGACTTACGACCTTGTTGTCTATGCCAAATTTCTGGGAAATAAACAACTGTTTGTGTTGTACACAGTGTTTATCCTAAACCTTACAGTATAAAATACAGTACTAACAGCATAAAAAGTAAAGTAAAAAATGAAATACCAAAATAAAACAATAAAATAAAGTCATTACAAAAATGTGATGCTGATATTCAGTAGTAAGGTTTGACTTATATCCATTTCGACTTACGACAGGTTTCTCGGAACCGAACTTGGTCGTAAGTCGGATGGTACCTGTATGTGCAGTGTACAGACCTCAGTGGCAACGTGCAGACCCCATCAACTTCCTAATGGAAAATGTGGACTCCCTTCTGCTCCAACACAACTGTCAACATATTGTAATTGTTGGTGACCTCAACCAACATCTTATACAGAGGGACTTTGATGACCTTCTTGCGGTACAATGGGCCCTTGGTTTTCATGTTTAATCCATTCCAGAGCCATCGGCCAAAACCAAAATCGGCCAAAACCGAAACCATTTTCCCCACAAGAAATAATGTAAATGGATTTAATCTGTTCCAGACACCCAGAAGTATCAAAAAAAAAATTTTTTATTTACCCTAAATATACATTTACATGCACAAAAGAATGAACATTAAACATGACACTTACCTTCATTGAAGGCTGTTGTTGATGGAAGGAAGGGAGAGGGAAGACAGGTTATTGTTTGGAAGGGGAATTCCCCTCCATAAGGGCTCTAGGTACCAAGTCCTTATCTGGGGTCACTTCCCTCCTTTGTTTTTTACTGTCACTAGGATCAGCTTGAGAGTCACTGAACCCCTGTTGCACAAAATATCTGCCCAGATAGGTCTGTTTCTGGCATCTCTTTAAGATTTGCCTAAAATGGGACATGGCATTGTCATTGTAAAAGTTGCCAGCACGGATTGCAACAGCTTTCTCAGGGTGATGTTCCTCCACAAATGAATGCACTTTAGTCCACATTGCACAAATCTCCTTAATCTTTGAAGAAGGCACCTTCTTCCATCTCTCTTCCTCCTCTGATGCAAGTTCCTCATCTGTGGTCTGTTGCTGTTGCAGATGAAGCTCTTGCAGCTCATCAGTGGTTAGCTCTTCATTGTGGTCCTCCACCAGCTCTTCCACATCCTCCAAACTCATATCCATCCCCATGGAATTCCTCAATGCCACAATTGATTGCACAACCGGTGTAGGGCCGACAGGATTATTATTTGGTTATTGCATTAACCCCCTTTGCAACATCAGCTTCCATGATTTCTGTCACAATAGAGCTGGTTGTTGATGGCGACTTCCCGTACGTCCTGCCTAGTTCAGCAGTGCGTATACCACTATCATTTTTTCTTAGGATTTCTCTTTTCAGTTCTATGATTTTCCTCACTTTCTTTACCAAAGCACTGGCACTAGGAGCTTTCTTTGGGGCCATGGTCGCTTATTCAGCAGTCTCATATACATGTAATAAACAAGTGGCAAAAACAACGGATTATTAAGAAATGTTTCGTATGACCTGGCAGGATATGTTCACTGACAGAGAAACAACGCTACACTGGCTGAGAATGCGTGCGGGTGGCGGCTTTGTCTGTGCGCTGGGGACCGTACAGGTTCCATACGATCGATGAAAACAGAGGTAATTGATGAAAACTAAAACCAAAAATTGACAAAAAAAAGTCGGCCAAAACCGAAATCGGCGATAACTAAGATAGACGAAAACCAAGGGTCCACTGTGTTTGACATGAGAAACTTTGTTGATTTCCCTACTCACATCTCTGGTTTCTCCCCTGACCCAGTAGTGAGTAATCTGGCAGAAGATATAGTTACTTGTCAACCCCTCAGCTACGTTGGATCATCTGACCACTAGGCTGTTTTTACAACACGTAAGATCCCAACAGAACGAGGTGAGGAGTCCACATGCACAACCTGGCTATGGGAAAGAGATAATTGGCCAGCCCTTTGCTCTGAGCTCACCACCACTGATTGGAATGCTCTTCTCCAAGGGGATGTTGACAACCAAGTGAAAGCCTTCACTGGACACATCGTTAATCTACAACAAGAACACATCCCTCACAGGCAATATGTGACGAAGCCTACAGATCAGCCTTGGTTTGGCCTTCTTTGTAGAGAGGCTGCTACTGGTAAGTACAAGGTGTAGCAAAGGTATAAGAGACATCCTACCACCTATAACAGGAACTTGCACGGGCAAGCCTGAGGGCATATGGGTGAAGTTCAAAAGTGGGCCATCGCTAAATGGGAGGTGGACACAAAAAGAAAACTAGCATCAGGTAAAGTAGGCTTTATAACCTGGTGGTCCCTGGTCAAGGACAGACAAGGTTATCCGCCTGATGAACTCATTCCATCTCTAAATCGATGGGATGGGACCACCTCTACTACAGGTCCGTCATTACAAATCCGGCAATCAGTTATTCGGTTCCTTCAGTTATTCGGCACTAATTTTGGCTAGCATAATTTCAAATTTCCAGGGTCGCCACACCAACCTGCTGGTACTGTTTGGTGGCGCTACTTGCTGCATAAGTCATTCCAATTTCTTTTTCTCCATTTATTGTTTTAACCTGCTTACTTTTAGCCCTAGCCATGGTTCTGATGAATAAAAGAAATGCTTCTCATTATGTAAAGCACCTACACAGTACATTATCCATTAAAGATAAGGTGACTTTGAAGCCACTGTTGGTTGTCATGAGCTCAGTCTCATGAAGCAGGAGAATATGCGTTATTATTATGCTAATATCAACACTACAGCTTATTTGCCTATCACAATTGATCTAATATGACATAAGAAACAATATAAATAACATAAAACATGTTAAATACTCCAGAATGAATAATATTTGCCATAACACAGAGCAGTTCGACAGAGTTACGAAGAGGATATGGTATACAAATACCATTCTCCTATCCCTGTCTTGGGGCTTATATTAGAGAAAACGGAGTGTAGCACAGGCCTAACTGTCATATACACTCATACTGCACCATAAACCTGAAACAAAAAACTTATTTTCTCTCTATAGATTATCACACATAGCAGCATATGTGTAGAGAACTTGGGATAACCCAAAACAAGTCAACGTGGCTTATTTTTAGCACCTGGCTTGGGTTAACCATATATGATTTTTGGTAAATATTAGATTCCCAGCCAGGGTAGAAACATTAGGTGTGTTTCTTTACACCTGTTGTCTATGTTTACCCATCAGTAAATGGGTACCTGGGTGTTAGTCGACTAGTGTGGGTGTTATCCTGGGACACTGACCTAATTTTCTTGAAATATTCTGCATAACAAGCAGCTTTCTATACAGTAGTATGTCACTGATGTCAGCTAGGCCTGTATACCTTGTACATGTACCTGTAGTAAATAAAGATATTATTATTATTATTATTATTATTATTATTATTATTATTATTATTATTATTATTATTATATTTTCTCAGTTGTTTGTTGGGTTATCTTATTCAAACTTGGGCAATGTATGATGGAAAGATACTTCTTCACGTACACCAAAAATGAAAGAAATCAGACCATAAATAGCGGAGTTCACTTCTCAGCCATTAGCGGCTGCTTAGCGGTATATTTTTGTATGGTCGTTATGGTTATATTCTCATTTTTTAGGTCTCATTTGATAAATTGAAAGACATATTACAGAAATAGATGTGATTTTGATTGCTTTCATGATGAAAAGTACCTTGAAATTGCGCTCACAGTAGCGAAAATGTTCTATTCTTTAGCGAAGTTCAAGAGTAAACAAATGACGTCACCGTCCAATACCTGTCCGCCTGCCAGGCCAATACGTAGTCAAGAATGGCTTGACATTATTGTAATATAAGAGGGGCCTGTAGCCATGACTAATTAACAGAGAAAATGTTATTTTAGTGCCAGGAATGTCTGCATTGTTTATTCTGGACCCTATTTTGAGATTGGCATCTGTTTAAATTTGTATGAAATCAGCCAAATTGCCAATTTCTGACCACTTTATTGGGTAGTTGAAATAAGTGAATGGGCGGTTTCTTGTACTCAGTTGACAGAGTAGAAGTAAATATGTTTATACAGGTATACACAAATACAGTTACGTAGATTATCATACATAGCAGTGTATGTATAGAGAACCTGGGATAACCCAGAAAAGTCAGACAAAGTGACTTATTTCCAGTACCTGGCTTGGGCTTGCCATATATGATTTTTGGTAAATATTTTTTTTTTCTCGGTTGTTTGTTGGGCTATGTCATTGAAACTTGGGCAGTGTATGATGGAAAGATGCTTAACGTACAACAAAAATAAAAAAGACGGACGATAAATAAGGGAGTTAATTTCTCAGCCATTAGCCGCCTCTTTGCAGTATATTTTCCTATGGTTTTTATGGTTGTATTTTCATTTTTTGGACTCATTTGATAGAATGGAAGATATATTACAGAAATAAACATGATTTTGATTGCTTTCATGATGAAAAGTACCTTGAAATTGAGCTCAAAGTAGCGGAAATGTTCGATTTTTGCCGATGTTCAATGAACTGTGTAAGTCAAGTTGGTTAATTTTATTAAGTGTATTCTAACCTAACCACTCTGTAATTTGCCAAACTCAGTAATCCGGCACACTACAGGTCCCAGTGATGCCGGATTTTTGATGGAGAACCTGTAGTAGTCAAGAGAAAGCGGACCTCTTTGTCGAACATTTTGCTACCAAAATGCAAGTTCGTGATCCAGCAAGGGATCCTCCTTGGCTAGCTGCAAGAACTGTGTCAAAACTGTCAGTGGTGACAATAAGGCAAGAGGATATGCATTTCCTTCTTAAATTGCTTGACCAAGAAAAGGGCCCAGACAAGTTGAGCCCAAGACTGTTGAGAAGATGTGCAGACCAGCTGGCAGCACCTCTAACTCACATCTTTCAGCACTGCCTAGTACATTGTAAATGGCCTACTCTCTGGAAAGATGCAAATGTAGTCCCTGTTCACAAAAAGAAGAACAGAGCAGAAATCAGCAACTACAGACCAGTGTCACTCCTCTCAATGACTGGCAAGATCCTTGAAACAATAATCTCAAGACAAATGACAGAGGTTTTCAACTACCACTCACTACTTTTTGACCGTCAATATGGCTTCAGGAAAGATTACTCTGCTGCTAATCTATTGTTAAACCTCTCCAGTAAATGGCACAAGTCACTGGATGAATACAAAGTCACCTTCATCAGCACTGGATATTGCTGGTGCTTTCAACCGTGTGTGGCACCAGGGCCTCTTGGCAAAACTGCAAGCACTGGAAATTGCAGGCTCTATGCTATGTCTCCTCAGTGATTACCTTCATGGTAGATCTCTAAGGGTATGTAATGAATGGTTTTGTAAACCGACAAGTTGAAGATTGAGACACTTACGCAACATATGGGAATCTTTATTGAGGAAATGTTTCACCACACAGTGGCTTCATCAGTCCAATACAAAGCAGAAAGGTGTAAGGAGAGGAGGAGTTTGAGGTAATCAGTCCCTCAGCCTGGAGTCAGTGTGTTCAGTCCATTCTACAAGATTGATGGACTGAACACATCGACTCCAGGCTGAGGGACTGATTACCTCCTCTCCTTTCACCTTTCTACTTTGTATTGGACTGATGAAGCCACTGTGTGGCGAAACGTTTCCTCACTGAAGATTCTCATATGTTGCGTAAGTGTCTCAATCTTCATCTCTAAGGGTAGTTCTCAATGGAACAGAATCAGCAAGACATCCTATTTGGGCAAGTGTCCCACGAGGAAGTGTGCTGGTACCATTGTTATAGAATGTCTACTTCAATGACCTTCATCTCATCCCAGAATCCCATGCATATGCACATGACTGTACTCTGACATTCACTTATCCAAGAGAAGAAATGCCAGCTGCTCTAAGCTACGCCAATCACCAGCTAAGAGCTATATCAGCTTGGGGAAACAGATGGAAAGTAACATTTGCACCTGAGAAAGCACAAATGATGATGGTCTCTAGGAAGCATGATGGTAATGCCGGTGCAGTAGTAAATATGAATGGGAGGGTGTTGGTACCTGGGGAAGAAGTTGATATCCTTGGGGTGAAACTTGATTCCAAACTGACCATGAAGAACCACGTTGTATATCTTGCAAACAAGGCAGCCAGGAAGCTTACAGGACTTCAGTGTATCTCGCATCTGCTTGACAGCAGGGGTTGCAAGATTCTATATGAGGCACAAGTATGCTAACAGGTTGAGTATGCTCCACTTTCTTGGTTTGCCTGCCCTTCCCCTCATCTGTTACTGCCTGACAGAGTAGAGAACAGAGCAAGACGTCTTGTCTCTTGCCTGTACCCATCCTGGATAGATCTGTCATTTCAGCAGAGCCTTCAACATAGGAGGGATGTGGGTGGCCTTACTGTTATGTACAATGCCAACATTGTCAAAGTACTACACTTGGATCCACTTCGAGGACAGTGAGAAACAAGCTTTTATGCCACAAGACGGGCAGAAAGCAGCAACTTCACTCTGGCTGTACCCTTCTCCAGAGCGTCACTCCATCCGAGATCATACATACCCAGGATGACTCGAGTATGGAACACATTCGTACAGCATAATGATGTCAACGAGATAAAGTCAGTTGATCAAATGAAAATGCTGGCCCACAGATGGCTCCAACTTCATCCTGTTCCCTACTTGTATGTTTCATAACAATAAAAATGCTTTCAAATGAGCTTATGTAGGTAACAGCTCTTAGCTTGTCAGTAAAGTTAGGAATCCTTAACTTGTAAATAGCTTGTCAATAAAGCTAGGCACTTGTAGTTTTCACACGTGCATCTGCTGTTCTCTGATATTTTGTTTTTGCTTTTTATTTTGTGACTGTATTTAATTTCACTGTGAAAATGTCTAAAAGAGCTGCAGATACCCTTATGGGTAACAGTAAGAAAAAGAAATGGAAGCATCTGACGTTATCAATAACGCAGAAAGTAGAGTTACTGCAAAAGCTTGATTGTGGTGTGTCAGTGCGGCATCTTACTGAAGAATATGGTGTTGGAACTACCACTGTTTATGATTTAAAGAAATGGTGTTAAATAAAAATAAGCATGAGAATATTAGTGATGATGATGATGATGATGACATTGTGAACACAGGTGAAGAAGTTCCCATAGACGATATTGTGAAAATTTGTAATCAGTTTTAAGTCTTTAAAAAATATCGCCTGTCATAGTGCTGCTTCATCATTTGAGAATCATGTTCCTGGTCTATAATTGTCCAAATATTTCATTTATCAATATTTTACTCTATAAATGAACCGTAGTAGTATTTGTCATCTATTTATCCCACTTAGTGTGAGTATTCATATATTTTTGCTGCAGTGTTAATGTTTGATTATGGGGTGCTGCCCTAGACCCCACCTTCATACTGAAATTTGAAAAATTCTGAAATTCGAAACTCTACTGGCCCCATGGGTTTCGGATAAAGGAATGCGTTCCTGTGGTAATAGTGGTGGTAGTGGTGATGGTGATGGTGGCATCAGTGGCACCACAGTGGTGGTTTTGATGGTGGCAGTGGCTCCACAGTGGTGGTAGTGTTGGTGGTGGCAGCAGTGGTAGTGGTGGTGGTGGCAGTGGCAACAGCGGCTCCTCAGTGGTGGTGGTGGCACCACAGTGATGGTTTTGGTGGTGGCAGTGGCTGCGGCTCTGCAGTTTTTGTTGATAAATTGACCATCTGAGAGTATATGAGTGTAACTCGAGGAGAAAAACTGCTGTGGATGATGCCAAGTGCAAAGTGCTTATATTTTTTCTCTCGACCAAAGAGAAGCAAGCAGACACCATTGCCACTTAGCTTGAGTAACTCACAGAAGGTTTGTGATTGGTCAGAACAAGAAAATGGGAACTCAAGAGGTGCAGTGGGATTAGGAAGACGTGCAGAAAACATACTCTGAGGCTAATAAATTTATGGGCCTGCCGATAAAGGAATATACATTACTTAACCCTTTCAGGGTACAGAGGCTAAATCTCAGAGTCCAAGAATTTTCAAAAAAAAGATTTTGGTATTTTTTCTTGTGAAAGGTAGAGAATCTTTTTCTGAAGGTAATAAAATAAAAAGTACAAAATTTGATGGAAAATTGACTAAGTTACACTCTTGCAAATTTTGATGTGTCAGTGATATTTACGCATCGGCAATTTTGCTGAATTTGACTCCCATTTTAGGCTAATTACAGTTTACCAGTTGACCAAATTCTTAGCTATTTCACTAGTATTACCTTTATTTTATCAATTGAGCACAAGAAATCTCCCAGGCAACTGTTTCAACTACCCAATAAAGTGATTGGAAATTTGTAATTTGGCCAATTTAATACAAAGTTCAAAATATTCCAATTTCACAATAGGGTCTAGAATAAACAATGCAGGTATTCCTGGCACTAAGCTAACATTTCCTCTGTTCATTAGTTACGTTTTCAGGCTTTACAAATGAATTCCACTTTGAGTTTTTATTCATATAATGAATTTTTATTCACACCAAAAAATAGAAGATTTACTCTTATGCAGCGTTGTAATAATTGTACAGTGGTACCCCGAGTTTCAGCCATAATTCGTTCCAGAAGGCTGTTCAAGTGCCATTACCGAATGAATTTGTTCCCTTAAGGAATAATGTAAATTTGATTAGTCCGCTTCAGACCCCCAAAAATACACTTACAAAAGCACATACAATAATACACTTACATAATTGTTTGAGTTGGGAGGTAGCCAAAACTTGGGGTACTACTGTACAAATAATATCAGCACATTCATGAATGTATATTAGACCCACCAGCTGTTGTTTATTACACACGTGACATCATTTGTTTACTCTTGAACATCTGCAAAAATTAAACATTTCTGCTAGTTTGAGCTCAGTTTCAAGCTATTTTCAGTACTAAAACCAGTTAAAATCACCATTATTTTTGTAACATTTCTTCCATTCTATCGAATGAGACCAAGAAATTGGGAATACAACTAAAAAAAACATGCAAAAAACAATGCAAAGTCGCTGTTTTATCCCAAAATTACGGTCACATTTTTTTTCTCTCATTATACACTGCATGCTGCAGGATTTGTTTTATGTGGTACACACTTACCACATAGATGTACTCTCTCATATCTAGGCCCAGATTTACCGCTCACAGATTACCTAAGCGAGCTGAGCTCATGGCATAGATCTAGGGCTTGGACCCTGGCTTCGAACTATAGACCAATAAGCTTTTCGTCCATAGTGGGAAAATTTATGGAATCAATAATTGCTGAAGCAATTCATAGCCATCTTGATAGGCATAAATTGATTAATGAATCTCAGCACGGTTTTATAAAGGGGTGTTCCTCTCTTATGAATTTACTAACTTTTTACACTAAGGTGTTTGAGGAGGTAGATCATGGTAATGAATATGATATTTTGTATATGGACTTCAGTAAGGCTTTTGGTACAGTTCCACATCAGAGGATACTGAGGAAACTTAAGGCACATGGAATAGTAGGAGACATTTTTTCCTGGATAGAGGCATGGTTGACAAATAGGCAGCAAAGAGTTTGCATAAATGGGGAGAAATCAGAAGGGGGGCACGTCAGAAGCGGTGTTCCGCAGGGGTCAGTGTTGGGCCCGTTGTTGTTCACAATTTACATAAACGACATAGATGAGGGAATAAATAGCAACATAAGCAAATTTGCTGATGACACCAAAATAGGCCGTCCAATTCATTCTAATGAGGACACTAGAGCACTCCAGGATGATTTGAGTAGACTGATGCAATGGTCGGAGAAGTGGCAGATGCAGTTTAATATAGACAAATGCAAAATTCTAAATGTTGGACAGGAAAATAACCATGCCACATATACACTAAATAATGTAAGTCTTAATACTACTGATTGCAAAAAGGATTTAGGAGTTCTGGTTAGCAGTAATCTAAATCCAAGACAACAGTGCATAAGTGTTCGCAATAAAGCTAACAGAATCCTTGGCTTCATATCCAGAAGTATAAATAATAGAAGTCCTCAGGTTGTTCTTCAATTCTATGTATCCTTGGTTAGGCCTCATTTAGATTAAGCATCACAGTTCTGGTTACTGTATTACAGAATGGATATAACTGCTCTGGCAAACGTACAGAGGAGGATGACAAAGTTGATCCCATTTATCAGAAATCTTCCCTATGAGGACAGACTGAAGGCCCTGAATGTGCACTCTCTCAAAAGGCGTAGAAATATGGGGGATATGATCGAGGTGTAAATGGAAAACAGGAATAAATAAAGGGGATGTAAATAGCGTGCTGAAAATTTCCAACCAAGACAGGACTCGCAGCAATGGTTTCAAGTTGGAAAAATTCAGATTCAGGAAGGATATAGGAAAGCACTGGTTCGGTAATAGAGTTGTGGATTAGTGGAACAAACTCTCCAGTACCGTCATAAAAGCTAAGATGTTGTGTAATTTTAACCCTTTCAGGGTCCGTCCTGTAGATCTACGGCTTTATGTTCAGGGTCCAAACCATAGATCTATACCAAAATTCTAGCGGCGTCAAATTTAGCGCGAGAAGGCTGGTAGGCCTACATCTGAGACAATGGGTCTGGGTGGTCAATGTGCACACTGTATAAAAAATCTGGACGCCCGCATGGTATTGTGGGAACACCACCAAAGTAGCGGTAAGGAAGCTCTCACTCCCCACTCCCTCTCTGGGCGAATTCTGACTCTCCTCTTCACAACTTACAGTTCTAAGACTGATGGAAGTGGATCTGAAGAGGAATTCTATGGTTTTGAACCATATGGTACCATTGAACCATATAGTGCAATGGTACTATATGGTACAATGGTGCCATGTCATACAATGGTATCATATGGTACAATGGTACAATGTGCTATATGGTACATTGTACCATATGGTACATTGTACCATATGGTACATTATACCATATGGTACATTGTACCATATAGTACAGGGTACAAGGACCCTAATGGAAATAAGTCTGTCTGACTTTTTTGGGTTATCCTAGGTTCTCCAAACATATGCTGCTAGGTATGATATTCTATGTAACTTTATTTGTGTATACCTAAATAAACTTAGTTATGATGCCACATGCACTTGAGTAAGTTTATTCAGGTGTACAGAAATACAATTACATAGATTATCATACATAGCAGCATATGTATAAAATCCTAGGATAACCCAAAAAAGTCAGGGTGACTTATTTCCATAGGGATCCCTGTAGCTGTACCATATGGTGTCCTGTACCACATGGCACCCTGCACCATATGGTACCCTGTATCATATGGTACCCTGTACTATATGGTGCCCTGTACCATATGGTGCCCTGTACTATATGGTACCCTGTACCATTTGGTACCCTGTACTATATGGTACCCTGTACCATATGGTCCCCTGTACCATATGGTGCCCTGCACCATATGTTATCCTGTACCATATGTTATCCTGTACTGTATGGTACCCTATACCATATAGTACAAAGTACCATATGGTACCCTGTAACATATGATACCATGTACCATATGGTCAGTAGGTGGTGTTGGTGGCAGCAGACACCAGCCAAGACTGAGTGAGTGGCGACACAAGCTAGCTACCGACTCAGCAGTTTCCAAGACAAAGCTCTCTGTCATCCACCTCGAGTAACGTGCGGAGTTCCTGTACACTTGTAAATATATAATAGAACATTACTAATATACAACATTTTTGCATATTTTTGTTGTAAACAATTATTGTAAACAAAATAATGATGAAAATATAAGTGTGTTTATTGTGTTGAATACAACAGTACCATATAGTACCATATGGTACAATGAACCATATGGTATCATTGTACTGTATGGTACAATGTACCATATGGTACCATTGCACCATATGGTACCATTGTATCATATACCATTGTACCAAATGGTGCCATTGTACCATATTCTGCCATATGGTACCATTGTATCATATGGTACCATTGTATCATATGGTACCATTGTATCATATGGTGCCATTGTACTGTATGGTACTATTGTACCATATGGTACCATTGCACCCTATGGAACCATTGTACCATATGGTACTATATGGTACTGTTGTATTCAACACAATAACCGCACTAATATTTTCATCATTTTGTTTACAATAAACTTGTAAATAAGTTTTGTAAGCAATATGATGATAAACAAATTAGTGCAGTTATTGTGTTGAATACAATGAGTGTACACTTATACAATATACATTATATTGGTCTCACAGGCCACAAATGTTATTAGAATGAGAAAAAAAATTGAAAAAAAAGTATAAAAAACATAAAATAAAGAAATGTGATTTTGCGGAAGTCTCTGATGTTGCCGCCACCGGGTCATTTTGGGTCAACTTCCCGCCGCTGTATCTCAGTAAGTACTGATCAGAATTTTTTTGTTTTGTTTTACGTATTACCTTCACAAAAATATCTTTAATTCTGTAAGAATTTTTTTTTTTTTCTTCAAAATTTCTTGGACACTGGGGTACCACTTCAGATTTTGGGCTTGGACCCTGAAAGGGTTAAAATTAGGCTAGATAAATACATGAGTGGGTGTGAGTTGGATTTGACTAGCTTGTGCTACTAGGTCTGATGCCGTGCTCCTTCCTTAAGTGGAAGTGACCTGACTAGGTGGGTCATTAGGTTAATCTGGGGGGAGGGGGAACATGGACCTGCTTTGCATGGGTCAGTAGTCCTGCTGCATTGTTCCTTCTGTCTTATGTTTTTATGTTCAAAACCGTAGATCTATTGGATGGACCCTGAAAGGGTTGAATTCAGCAGCCGACTTCATTCCTTTTAATATAAGTTTATTTGTAATGATTTTTTTTTGTTATATTTTAAATGTTTTTTTAACAAACTAGTTATATCCCACTGAGGCAGGATGACCCTGAAAATGAAACAGAAGTCTTTCTTTTTACATTTAGTAATTTGTACAGGAGAAGGAGTTACTAGCTCCTGTATATGTTAAATATGTCAGTAGAAATTTAATTTGTGTATTTTCTCTTTTGATCTTTGAAACAGGGCACAGTTTCACAAGACTTCAAATCTGATGAAGGTGTAAATCGAGTGTCTAGTTTCCTTCTTACCTTAGGAGTGATAGCACTCAATTCTTCATATCTTGAAGCCAAGGCTCTCTTTGCTCTCTGTCTGGCTGTTCCTGAAAATGGTGTGGATCCCGTGCTTGTGTCAAGACTTCTTAAAAGGTATGTTATGTTTTTATTTTCAGTATATGGTGGTGTGTTTAGGCTTGTCTGGAGACACAACATTATCCATTGAGGTAAAATAGGGAGTGTACCATAGTATAGTGGGACCAACACTATTGCATGTCTTCAGATTAACTGGGTTTTCTAGAATGGCCTAATAACAAGACATCTGGCAAAAATCTGTAACTGTAAAAATAACTAAAAACAAACCCAATTTTACCAAAAGCTAGGCATATATGCCCAAACCTGGTATCTCATTCCAACTACCAGGCAAATTGTACCTGAACTAATACAGATTAAGGTAAACATTGCACCTCAAGCATTAATCACCTGGTCCATGAGTAAAGAATAACATCAGATAACTATCACTAACAATAGTTGCAGATGACCACTGGTGGATAAAGTATATTTCTTAAACAGCATCTTCCTGCTGCAGCCTGGGGGCTGACCTCTCCCTCACCACTACCATTGTCAACCAAGCCTCATAATTTCATTACTTATAAGAAACTGAAGATAAAGTGCTTGAATTAAAAACATGTGGCCTTCACTGTACATTATACCTCTTATTCTAGTAAACTTATTAAGCTAGTGAAGACTGTTGCCTACCAACAAACTAAGCAAGATGTGTTGATCTAGCGCACTTAAGAATTAAGCAGTCTATTAAATGCCAGGGAAATCAACTAGAAATGCAAAAGGTTAAAACTTGTTTAAATGCAAATAGGTTCTCTCACTGAAAAGATTGAAAAGAGGAACATTCGCTGTGGCATGCTAAGAGTTCATTACATTTTATTTGCTGTATGTCACACACCCTTACAGGCATGCACTCCTGACCAGTGAACCAGCTGCTAAGAGTATAACAGGCAGGGCCCCCTTGTTATGCTAGCACCTTGGCTCAACCTAGCCAATCACAAGGGAGATCACCAAAGTTGTGAAACAACATTGGAGACTCTTGGAGCAACCTTGACAAGCTTTCCTCAAGTCTGGTTGCCTACATTTCTCACTGTCTCTGTTGCTTGCATACTTGCTTTGTACATAATGTATATACATTGTACATATATTTGCATGCTATTTTGGTGAAGGAAATGTTTTGTTGTTTTCAACAGACTGGCCATATCCCACTGAGGCAGGGTGACCTAAAAAAAAATGAGTTTCTCTTTTTAAATTTAGTAGTGTATACAGGAGAAGGAGTTACTAGCCCCTTGCTCCCAGCATTGTACGTAGTTGCTTCTTACTACTCGCATGAAGGAAATACTGTATATGTAAGTATTTACTCATTGCTACTTTCGTTTGCTCCTCACTGCTGCCGTGGTTATTGTGCTACCAGCAGGTGTACATGCCACAAGACTACACCTGTGTGTGTAATATTCACTCATTGATATTTAGTTTACTGATCTATATGAGCAAGCAGATCAAGTGGAGAAACAACAGCTAGCTCATATAGTGAAGTCAAAGCACACTTGTTAGACAAACTGGGAGGTTCAGATTTCATATCTCTCCATTAAAAAGAAACCTCATTCACTTTGCTATAAAACAAAAAATATACAGCCTCTCCTCACTTAACGACGGAGTTGCATTCCTAAGACCACGTTGGTAAATGAATTCGTTGGTAAGCAAGGAGCATACTATAATGGTAGTGGGTTTGTGTCATCCATCTTTAATATTGTTTTAATGTCACTGTTGCACCATTTATAACATTTTTAGTATATTTTTAAATGTTTATACAGTAGTGTACTGTATATTGTAATAAACAGAATAGAGGAAATCGGATCTCATATACATTATTTAGGTATGCATACTTGTCAGAGAGCTCGTCATAAGTCCAAGTTGTCAGTAAGCGAGTACGTCACTAAGTGAGGAGACGCTGTATATTCTTGTAAATGAGTTCCTAACAAATCATCTGGACTTCATATTCAAGCTAAGAAAATTGTCTTCACAATAGTAATAATATTCATTAAGTTTTGTACAAGTACAGTGGAACCCCAAGTTTCGTTGTTAATCCTTTCCAGGAGCTAGGACTAAAGTCGAAATATCCTAATTTCGAAGCAATATTTCCCATAAGAAATAATGTAATTACAATTAATCCGTTCCAGACCTACAAAAATATTCACAAAAAAATGCATTTTTTAAAGAATAACTATAGTGTTCCATACACATAACACGGATAAATACATACAGTAGGGCCCCACTTATACGGCAGGTTAGGTTCCAGGCTACTGTCGGAAAGCAGATTTCCATTCTTTCCACTTACACATGCATATAAATGCCAGGTAACAAGTTTACACTAACATATATAATGTTAGCAGTAGAACTAGGGATTTAAAACAATAAAAAGTAAAATACACAAACAGTACACCCATTACTTACCTTAAAATATTTGTAGTCTTAACCCTTTCAGGGTCCGTCCCGTAGATCTACGGCTTCACATTGAGTGTCCAAACAGTAGATCTACGCCAAAATTCTAGCGCCGTCAAATTTAGCGCGAAAGCACTCATAAGCCTACATGTGAGAGAACGGGTCTGCGTGGTGGGTGTGCGCCATAAACAAAAAATCTAGGCGCCCGCATAGCATTGTGGGAACGCCGGCTCAGTTACCCTTGTTCACCATGCCTCGTCGCAAGTCAGCTCTCACTCCCCGGAAAATTGGGACTCTCCTCTTCCTATCTGATAGTTCTGACACTGATGGAAGTGGAAATGAAGACGAATTCTACGGCTTTGATAAGTTAGTGACCGAAAAGAATGACCAGGATATCGATAATAGTGCAGAAAACCCTGACGATCCTCAACCTTCTACCTCTGGTGTGGGCACTCGCGACTCACGGTCGGTCGTTCCTCAACGCAAGAGAAAACTAATATTTTCGCGTGGCCAGGCCTATGACTTCAGTAATGATGATGATAGTGACGTGGATTGTGATTTTATTGCGCTCAACGATCATTCGAGTAGTGATAGTGAGGAATCATATTCACCAGTGAAGTGTCGGTATGTTCGCCGCCGCATGCGCTCGGGTAGTGTACCCTATGCTGTGCCCAGGGGACGGAGTACATCCCGGAGTACATCCCGGAGTACATCTCGGTGTACATCCCGTGGCCCTACACCAGTTTTAGGTAGTGATAGTGAGGATGATGTGGCTACACTTGGCATGGATAGACCACAGGCACCAGTGGATGGTGTTAGTGGTGATGGTAGTGGCACCGCCATGCGTGACTCACCAGCCCAGGGTGGGACCCACGCTGCTGACTCGTCAGTTCAAGGACAAAGCGGAGCGTCAGCCACCAGCCCACCACAACCACAACCACCTGCACAATCAGCCTATGATGTCCAGTATCCACCAGCAAACCGTATGTGGGATTGGCAGCAAAATCCCAATTTTGTTCCCAAGCCTCACCACTTTGATGACTCTCAAAGTGGAATTCTACCTACCTGTCCCCTTGGAACCACGGCCAATGAACTGGAATTCTTTGAATTATTCTTTGACCAGCCATTGATGGAAACTATTGTCAGGGAAAGTAATAAGTATTTTGAGTACACCATGGCAAATACGATCATATCACCACAGTCATGACTACACAGGTGGAAAGAGACGACTGTTGCAGAAATGTATTTGCTTTTTGCAACAATAATGCTTATGCCTCATGTCTATAAGCATAATATAAAAGCATACTGGTCCACAGATCGGCTAATTTCTACCCCAGTCTTCAGTGAAATCATACCAGTGAACAGGTTTATCTTACTCTTACCTATGTTGCACTTCTCTGACAAAACCAGGCCTGACAGAAGTGACAGGTTATACAAGATTAGAAATGTTTTCATGTATCTCAAACAAAAGTTCAGCATATACTTTTATCCATTCAAGAATCTTGTAATTGATGAGTCTTTGATTTTGTTCAAAGGTAGACTGTCATTCAAGCAGTATATACCGAGCAAGAGGAAACACTTTGGTATAAAACTGTTTGTACTCTGTGATTGTGACAGTGGCCTGGTGTTGGATATTGTTGTATACACGGGTAGTAAAACATTGAAAGATACCAAGATGTTATTGGGTATCTCAGGTGACATAGTGAGAAACATGATGGCACCTTATCTTGGTAAGGGGCATTCATTATATACTGATAACTGGTACACAAGCCCATTACTCAGTGATTTCATGCGAGTGAACAAGACAGATGTGTGTGGCACAGTGCGTTCTAATCGTAAACATATGCCCAGGCTCAACGCAGGTGCTTGTGGTGATGACGTGCAGGTGTTTACTGCCAATGACATCATGGCATTACGGTGGCATGACAAACGAGATGTCACATTGTTGACAACCATTCACCGTAATGAAATGCAAGACAGTGGCAAAGTTGATTGAGTGACTAATGAACGTATTCGAAAACCAGTGACAGTGATTGATTATACACAAAACATGCGCTTGGTTGACAAGTGTGACATGCAGATTGGTTTTGTTGACTGTGTTCCTAAGAGTTACAAGTGGTACATGAAACTTTTCTTCCATCTCATGGACATTTCAATGCTCAATGCATATAATATGTACCAAGTAAAGACTGGCAACAGACCACCGTATGGTGAATTTTGTTTGTCTGTTGTCTAACAACTCATAATGAAGTACCAGGTAAGAACACCTGCTATACAACATGGTCCTCGAATTACTCAGGATATACCCAAGCGTTTGAGGAGGGAAGGTGATCATTTCATAATACAACTTCCTTCAACTTGAAAGAAATTTTCTCAGAAGAGATGCATCGTCTGTGCACAAGCAAAACGACGGCAACAAAGACGCAAAGACACTCGGTTTATGTGTGAGGAATGTAAGGGGCCTCTGTGCATGGTGCCTTGTTTCAAGGAGTTCCACAAGCTCCAGCAGTTCTAAAACCATGTCCAGTGATTGTAAATATGTAAATATATGATAGAACATTAGTATTATACAAGATTTGTGCATGTTTATTGTAATAACAGTGGTAAACAATAATATGATAATAACTTTAGTGTGGTTATTGTGTTCAATACAGTGAGTTTATATATATGCATTATATACAGTATTGGTCTCTCAGGCCCCAAATGTTAGTAGGAATAGAAAAATATTGGAAAAGAAAAGAAAAAACTATGAAAACCGCAAAATATTGTAATGCGCGTATGTGGAATTCGTCAATGTTGCCGCCACCACATCATTTTTGACAAACTTCTTGGTACTGTATCTCAGTAAGTACTGATCAGAATTTTTTTTTTGTCTTATTAACTTCACAAAAATATGCTCTTTAATTATGTAAGAAAATTTTTTTTTTTTTTTTTCTTTTTCAAAATTTCTTGGACACTGGAGCACCACTTCAGATTTTGGCCTTGGACCCTGAAGGGGTTAATGTAGGGTGAGAAGTGAGTTTAATTAGTGGGAAGTCAGGTTTGGGAAGTATGGTAGCCAGCCAGGTCAGCCCACTCCACCCACACGTTATATACTTCATTTAATTAAACCTCCCTGGAGCGATAAAATACATGTACAGTACATTCCTTAATTACCTTAAAATATTTGTAGTCTTAACCCTTTGACTGTTTCAGTCATATATATATGTCTTACGAGCCACCGTGTTTGATGTATATACAGTGGACCCTCGGCTAATGAACGCATCACATAACGTTAAGTCCACCCAACGAAGCATTTGAGCTAAAAATTTTGGCCTGGCTAACGATAAAAAACTCGCCCAACGTAATTCGTCCGGTATGCGTCCACGTGTGGCTTGAGCGCACCTCAGCTGCCCCGTGTGTGCCAGTGTTTACAAGCCAACCAGTGTAGTCGCATCTACGCATACTTTTGGTACATTTCATATTATCACAGTGTTTTCAGTGCTTGTAACTGCAAAATAAGTCACCATGGGCCCCAAGAAAGCTTCTAGTGCCAACCCTGTGGTAAAAAGGGTGAGAATTAATATGGAAATGAAGAAAGAGATAATTGCAAAGTACGAAAGTGGAGTGCATGTCTCAGAGCTGGCCAGATTGTGTACCAAACCCCAATCAACCATCGCTACTATCTTGGCCAACAGAACAGCAATCAGGAAGCTGTTCTTGCAAAAGGTGCAAGTTTGTTTTCAAAACAGAGATCACAAGTACTCGAAGATGTTGAGAGACTGTTATTGGTGTAGATAAACGAAAAACAGGTATCAGGAAATAGCATCTCTCAAGCGATCATACGTGAAAAGGCTAGGAACTTGCATGACAATTTAATTAAAAAAATGCCTGCACCTGCAACTAGTGATGATATGAGTGAATTTAAGGCCAGCAAAGGTTGGTTTGAGAGATTTAAGAATCGTAGTGGCGTACATAGTGTAATAAGGTATGGTGAGGCTGCCAGTTCGGACAAAAAAAAACGGTTGAAAAATATGTGCAGGAATTCAAGGAGTACATAGAGGCTGAAGGATTGAAACCCCAACAAGTGTTTAATTGTGATAAAACAGGCCTGTTTTGGAAGAAAATACCAAACAGGACCTACATTACTCAGGAGGAAAAGGCACTCCCAGGACATAAGCCTATGAAAGACAGGCTTACTCTTTTGTTGTGTGGTAATGCTAGTGGTGATTGCAAAGTGAAGCCTTTATTGGTGTATCACTCTGAAACTCCCAGAGTGTTCAGGAAAATCAGTGTCTTCAAGGCTAATTTGTGTGTGATGTGGAGGGCAAACAGTAAGGCATGGGTCACTAGGGGCCTTTTCTGTGACTGGTTACACCATGCATTTGCTCCCACTGTGAAAAATTACTTCCTGGAAAATAAATTGGATCTTAAATGGCTCCTGGTATTAGACAATGCTCCTATTCATCCTTCAGACTTGGCAGAGTGGATTTCTGAGGACATGAGCTAATACCACTCCTCTCCTGCAGCCCATGGACCAGCAAGTCATCTCAAACTTCAATAAACTGTACACAAAAGCTATGTTTCAAAAGTGTTTTGAAGTGACCTCAGACACTCAATTGACCCTAAGAGAGTTTTGGAAAGATCACTTTAGTATGTGTATGTGTAAACCTTATAGGTAAGGCTTGGGAGGGAGTGACTAAGAGAACCTTGAACTCTGCTTGGAGGAAATTGTGGACAGAATGTGTAGAAGAGAGGGATTTTGAAGGATTTGGGGCTAACCCTGAGAAGCCTATGCCAGTTGTGGAATCTGTTGTGGCAATGGAGAAGTCCATGGGGTTGGAGGTTAGTGGGGAGGATGTGGAAGAATTGGTGGAGGAGGACGATGAAGAACTAACCACTGATGAGCTGCAAGAGCATCTGCAACAGCAAGAGGCCAGACCTGAGGAAACTGCTTCAGAGGAAGGGAGAGAGAAATTGAAGAAGTTGCCTTTTTCAAAGATTAAGGAAATGTGTGCAAAGTTGGTTGAACTGCAAACCTTTATGGATGAAAATCACCCTAACACAGCTATTGCAAGCTGTGCTGGTGACTATTACAATGACAAGGTTGTGGCCCATTTTAGGCAAATCTTAAAGGAACGCGAGGTACAGAGCTGTATGGACAGATTTGTTGTGTGACAGAGGTCCAGTGACTCTCAAGCTGGTCCTAGTGACAGTAAAAGAAGAAGGGAAGTAACCCCGGAAAAGGACTTGCTACCTCAAGTCCTCATGGAATGGGATTCCCCTTCCAAACAACAACTACTTCCACCATCTCCCTTCCTCCCATCCCATCAATCATCACCAGATCTTCAATAAAGGTAAGTGCCATGTATTCTTTATTTAGTACAGTAGTAACTGTGCATTTCTTCTTTTTGTGTGTATAAAAATGTATATTTCATGTGGTAAATTTTTTTTTTTTTTTTCATACTTTGGGGTGTCAGGAATGGATTGATTTGATTTCCATTATTTCTTATGGGGAAAAGTAATTCAGCTAACGATAATTTCGTCTAACGATGAGCTCTGCTGCTACATCTAGCTATGACAATCTTCCCAGTACCACACAGGAAAAATTAAATGACAAATATGATGCAAGAGAGAGACTTGTTTGCTTTATGCTCAGCAAGGAAGATGACTGCAACATTCCATTCACTAATTATGAACTTGATGCAGTACTAACTAAGGGCAACTCCACGTTGCCTGGTGAGGATGGTATTACTTACAACATACTCAGATTGTTGTGTCGAGTACCAGGTAATCCATTACTTGAATTATATAACATGAGCTATGTAACTGGGGAGCTCCCTCAATCTTGGACCAACAGCCTCATCATTCCAATTCCTAAGCCCAATCAACAAAATGCATTTCGCCCAATATCTCTTACTAGCTGCTTGTGTAAAACATTTGAGAGAATGATTCTTAATCGTCTCATATACAGAATCAAACAATTTTTGTCTCCCCGGTTACATGGTTTCATGCATGGAAGGAGCGTGCATCATTGCATAGCCACCTTTCTCACCCTGCACACTGACAGCTCATACACTACCTTCCTTGACCTTAAATCCGCTTTTGATGTAGCCAACCAACATGTAATCATTAGTGAACTTGCCAGAATGGATGTTGGAGGATGGCTTCTCCGCTGGATTAACCCTTTGAGGGTTTTGGTCGTACTAGTACGTCTTACGCGTAGGGGTTTTTGACGTACTAGTACGCATAAATTCTAGCGGCCTCAAATCTTGCAGGAAAAGGCTGATAAGCCTAGATGTGAGAGAATGGGTCTGTGTGGTGGGTGTGCGCAGTAGGAAAAAAATCTGGGACCCAGTGGTGCATTGTGGGAATGCCATCATAGTACACAATTTCCACCGTGCCCTGGGGTAAGAAGTTCCTCACTCCTCGGCGAATTGGGACACTTTTGTTCCCCAGTGACAGTTCTAATACAGATGGAAGTGACAGTGAAGATGAGTTTCAAGGTTCTGGTGAGGTTTTGACCGAAACTAATGACCATAATATGGGTAATAGTGAGGAAAACCCAGACAACCCACAGCCTTCCACCTCTGGTGCTGGGCCGTCGTTCAGTTGTACCAGAATCAAAGAGGAAACTCCTATTTTCCAAAATCCCAGACTCAGATGTGAGCATTGGTGATGATAATGATAGTGATTATGAACTACAAGCTCTTCAAACTTGTTCCAAGAATGGAGGAGAAGGAGGAGGCAGAGGAGGAGGAAGCAGAGGAGGAGGAGGCAAGAGGAGGAGGAGGCAAGAGGAGGAGGAGGCAGAGGAGGAGGAGGCAGAGGAGGAGGAGGAGGAAGAAGAAGAGGAGGAGGAGGAGGAAGAAGAGGAGGAGGAAGAGGAGGAGGAGGAGGAGGAAGAAGAAGAATACGTAATGATAACAATAATACATAATAATAATACATAATAATAATAATACATAATAATAATAATACATAATAATAATAGGTAATAATAATAATATGTAATAATAAATGTTCACCCATGACAGTAACAAGATAAGGGGAGATAACATCTGATAAGTGCTGACGTTTGATGAGGGTAAATGAGGGTAGAGCTGATGCCAAAAGATGAGATGAACATCGCCCTCCCTTTGTTTTTGCTGGTATACTAACATTTCTGTCTGTCTATTTGCCTGTCTGTCAAGCTCCCTGTCTATCCATCTAGCTCTCTGTCTCAGAGAGCCACAAGACTGCGTCATCACTTTTACTCACATCTTCAAGCAGAGTATAGCACTTTGTCTGGGTTTCTTGGGTTATCCTAGGTAATTTATACTATGTATACTTGTATTTATGTGTACCTGTGAGACAGAGATAGACAGACAGATAGAATGAGGGAGAAAGATAATTAGATAGAATGGAGGAGGGGAAGCAGCATCCGACCCCATTGTTTTGACAGGCCGGAGGGGGAAAGAGTAATGAGCCAATATGTCACTTTGACAGCTGCCGACTCCTTGTAATTTACACTATGGACGAGGAGGAGAAGGAGAAGGAGGAAGAGTAGGGGGAAGAGGAAGAAGAGGAGGAGGAGGAAGAGGAAGAGTAGGAGGAAGAGGAATAAGAGGAAGAGGAGGAGGAAGAGGAATAGTAGGAGGAAGATTAGGGGGAAGAGGAGGAAGAGGAAGAAGAGGAGGAGGAGGAAGAGGAAGAAGAGGAGGAGGAGGAGGAAGAGGAGGAGGAGGAAGAGGAAGAGTAGGAGGAAGAGGAAGAGGAGGAAGAGGAAGAGTATGAGGAAGAGTAGGGGGAAGAGGAGGAAGAGTAGGGGGAAGAGGAGGAAGAGGAAGAAGAGGAGGAGGAGGGTGGAACACTAGTACACTGGTACTGGTACACTAACATTTCTGTCTGTCTATTTGTCTGTCTGTCAAGCTCTCTGTCTATCCGTCTAGCTCTCTGTCTCAGAGAGCCACAAGACTGTGTCATCACTTTTACTCATATCTTCAAGCAGAGTATAGCACTTTGTCTGGATTTCTTGGGTTATCCTAGGTAATTTATACTATGTATACTTGTATTTATGTGTACCTGTGAGACAGAGATAGACAGACAGATAGAAAGAGAGAGACAGATTGAAAGAGATAGAATGAGGGAGAAAGATAAAACACCATTGTGTATGACACCATGTTTCAGAGTTCCACAAGCTGCAGAACTAATAGGAATATGTTCAGTGACTGTATATTGGTATATATATTATAGAACAATAATAATAAACAATTTTTTGTATTGTTTGTTTTTGTAAACAAGTTTTGTAAACAATATATTGATAATTATGTTTGTGTGCTTATTGTGTTGTATACAACGAGTGTATATATGTACATTGCACCTTACTTTGGTCTCATAGGCCACATAAGTTATGTGAAAAAATAAAATAGTGAAAAAAACAACAAACCTTCAAATACAAGTAAACTAAAGTTTACCGGGTGAGCGGCAGTCGCCGCTGTTGCCATACGCGGCTCATTTTCTGCAAACTTCATGCATCCATATCTCCGTAAGTATTGATGTTAAATTTTTTTTGTTTATCCTATAATGTTTAGAAAAAAAAACTCTATTTTTTCATAAGAAAAAATAATTTTTTTTTTTTGATATTTGGTTGACCCTGAGAACGAGTTTCGGAGAGGGCCTGTCGACCCTCAAAGGGATAAAGGCTACCTGTCCAACAGAAAGTCGTCTGTGTTGTTCCAGGGACATAGAAGTGTAACTAAAGGCTTTGAATTAGGAACCCCACAGGGAGGTGTGCTCAGTCCCACACTGTTCAATATTCTAATTAATGCATTACTTAATGCTATGCCTAGTCAGCCCCATCATTATATGATTAGTTTTGCTTATGATATAATGATTCACACCACCGGATTCTCCAACACCCAAAACATTCTTGATCATGTACTAGCCTCGTGTCAGGACCTGGGGTTGATAATTTCTACTGATAAAACAAAGATACTCAATAGGCATCCTCCTCGACAGAGAGGCACAGTTCGTCAGATCCAATTGCATGATGGGTCTCTTCTAGAATATGTAAGCAGATACAGGTATCTAGGCTTTGAGGTTCCACTACTTGGACCTGTTGTAACAAGACTTTGTCGCCAATACAAAGAAAGACTAAGAGCACTTAGAGTTGTGGCTGGGTTTCACCCCAGGTATGGTGCTAATATTAAAATTGTGAAAATGATGTATCTTGCTTATATTAGATCATTGGTTGATTATGCTGCACCACTACTTGCTCTTGTGTCTGACTGGAAACTTGGAGGGCTGGAAAAACTGCAGAACGAAGCAATGAGGATCATTTTAGGATCCCCTCGTACTGCCAAAATTTTAAATATGCAAAAAGAACTTGATATTCCAAGCATCAGAGATCGTGTTACTGAAAGAAATATCCAAATTGGGTTAATATTCTCAGGCAAGCCCATTCAAACCCCTGCACAGAAGCCCTCCAAACTTTCCTCAGCACTGGGGAACACTCCTCCAGATGGATCGAAAAAACTGGAATCGACCTCCACATGAACCAGCTACATGATCTATGTCAAGTAAGGCAACAGCGGCACTTCTCCGCTCCATGGGATATTACCCCATTCCAATCTACCATTCCTCCATTTCCCCCTAAAGTACTACTTAAATCACAACCAAAACTTCGCCTTGAAGCCAAACATGATGCCTTAAGCTGTATTGATAACGTAGTCACACAGCACACACTCTAGCAAATTATTTACGTTGATGGTTCTGTTCACCAATCCACTGGTGCAGCTGGTAGTGCTGCTGTTGTCGTACAGAGTGATGGCTCTCTTAAAGAATTTGGAGCACGCATCAATAATTGGGCCTCTACCCTTCAGACAGAACTGTTTGCCATACTCCTTGCACTGAAATGCATCTACGTATATAAAATTGACAGCTTAACCCTTTCAGGGTCCAAGGCCAAAATCTGAAGTCACGCACCAGTGTCCAAGAAATTTTGAAAAAAAAAAATTATTTTTTCTTACAGAATTAAAGAGCATATTTTTGTGAAGGTAATAAAACAAAAAAAATTAGAATCTGATCAGTACTTACCGAGATACAGTGCCAAGAAGTTTATAGAAAATGATGTGGTGGTGGCAACATCGACGAATTCCACATACGCGTATTATATTATTTTGTTGTTTTAGTTGTTTTTTCTTTTCTTTTCCAATTTTTTTCTATTCCTACTAACATTTAGGGCCTGAGAGACCAATACTGTATATAATTGATATATATAAACTCACTGTATTGAACACAATAACCGCACTAAAGTTATTATCATATTATTGTTTACCACTGTTGTTTATTACAATAAACATGCACAAATCTTGTATAATACTAATGTTCTATCATATATTTACATATTTACAATCACTGGACATGGTTTTAGAACTGCTGGAGCTTGTGGAACTCCTTGAAACAAGGCACCATGCACAGAGGGCCTCACCTTACATTCCTCACACATAAACCGAGTGTCTTTGCGTCTTTGTTGCCGTCACTTTGTTTGTGCACAGACAATGCATCTCTTCTGAGCAAATTTGTTTTGAGTTGAAGGAAGCTGTATTATGAAATGATCACCTTCTCTCCTCAAACGCTTGGGTATATCGTGATGAATTCGAGGACCATGTTGTATTGCAGGTGTTGTTACCTGGTACTTCATTATGAGTTGTCTGACAACAGACAAACAAAATTCACCATACGGTGGTCTGTTACCAGTCTTTATTTGGTACATATTATATGCATTGAGCATTCAAATGTCCATGAGGTGGAAGAAAAGTTTCATGTACCACTTGTAACTCTTACGAACACAGTCAACAAAACCAATCTGCATGTCACACTTGTCAACCAAGCGCATGTTTTGTGTATAATCAATCACTGACACTGGTTTTCGAATACGTTTATTAGTCACTCGATCAACTTTGCCACTGTCTTGCATTTCATTACGGTGAATGGTTGTCAACAATGTGACATCTCGTTTGTCATGCCACCGTAATGCCATGATGTCATTGGCAGTAAACACCTGCACGTCATCACCACGAGCACCTGCGTTGAGCCTGGGCATATGTTTACGATTAGAACGCACTGTGCCATACACATCTGTCTTGTTCACTCACATGAAATCACTGAGTAATGGGCTTGTGTACCAGTTATCGGTATATAATGTATGGCCCTTACCAAGATAAGGTGCCATCATGTTTCTCACTACGTCACCTGAGATACCCAATAACATCTTGGTATCTTTCAATGTTTTACTACCCGTGTATACAACAATATCCAACACCAGGCCACTGTCACAATCACAGAGTACAAACAATTTTATACCAAAGCGGTTCCTCTTGCTCGGTATATACTGCTTGAATGACAGTCTACCTTTGAACAAAATCAAAGACTCGTCAATTACAAGATTCTTGAATGGATAAAAGTATATCCTGAACTTTTGTTTGAGATACATGAAAACATTTCTAATCTTGTATAACCTGTCACTTCTGTCAGGCCTGGTTTTGTCAGAGAAGTGCAACATACGTAACAGTAAGATAAACCTGTTCACTGCTATTATTTCACTGAAGGATGGGGTAGAAATTAGCCGATCTGTGGACCAGTATGCTTTTATATTATGCTTATAGACGTGAGGCATAAGCATTATTGTTGCAAAAAGCAAATACATTTCTGCAACAGTCGTCTCTTTCCACCTGTGTAGTCTTGACTGTGGTGATAAGATCGTATTTGCCATGGTGTACTGAAAATACTTATTACTTTCCCTGGCAATAATTTCCATCAATGGCTGGTCAAAGAATAATTCAAAGAATTCCAGTTCATTGGCCGTGGTTCCAAGGGGACAGGTATGTAGAATTCCACTTTGAGAGTCATCAGAGTGGTGAGGCTTGGGAACAAAATTGGGATTTTGCTGCCAATCCCACGTACGGTTTTGTGGTGGATACTGGACATCATAGGCTGGTTGTACGGGTGGTTGTGGTTGTGGCGGGCTGGTGGCTGACGCTCCGCTTTGTCCTTGAACTGACGAGTCAGCAGCGTGGGTCCCCGCGTGGCACGGTGAGTCACGCATGGCGGTGCCACTACCACCACCAGCACCACTAACACCATCCACTGATGCCTGTGGCTCATCCATGCCAAGTGTAGCCACATCATCCTCACTATCACTACCTAAAACGGGTGTAGGGCCACGGGATGTACTCCGGGATGTACTCCGTCCCCTGGGCACAGCATAGGGTACACTACCCGAGCGCATGCGGCGGCGAACATACCGATGCTTCACTGGTGAATATGATTCCTCACTATCACTACTCGAATGATCGTCGAGCGCAATAAAATCACAATCCATGTCAGAATCATCGTCATTACTGAAGTCAGAGGCCTGGCCACGCGAAAATATTAGTTTTCTCTTAGGTTTAGGAACACCCGACCGTGAGTCACGAGTGCCCACACCAGAGGTAGAAGGTCGAGGGTCATCGGGGTTTTCTGCACTATTATCGATATCCTGGTCATTATTTTCGGTCACTAACTTATCAAAGCCGTAGAATTCGTCTTCATTTGCACTTCCATCAGTGTCAGAACTATCAGACAGGAAGAGGAGAGTCCCAATTTTCTGGGGAGTGAGAGCTGACTTGCGACGAGGCATGGTGAACAAGGGTGACTGAGCCGGCATTCCCACAATGCTATGCAGGCGCCTAGATTTTTTGTTTATGGCGCACACCCATGGTGCAGACCCATTCTCTCACATGTAGGCCTATGAGCGCTTTCGCGCTAAATTTGATGGCGCTAGAATTTTGGCGTAGATCTACGGTTTGGACACTCACCGAAAAGCAGTAGATCTATGGGACGGACCCTGAAAGGGTTAATTGTAACTGATTCTCTGTCATCCAAAAATGCTCTCAACTCATTAAGTATAAATTGTGGCATGCTTGTGTCCGAAGCCAGACACAGGTATGGTAAGATTGTGGACAGTGGAGTCAGAGTGCACATGCTGTGGATTCCATCTCACATTGGTCTTCGGATGCATGATAGAACTGATAAATTGACTAAGCTGTATGCTTTCAAAGAGGGAGTAGATTACAATCTTGGCTTGTCATGTAGTAGTTTGAGAACAATAATATGAAAAGAACTTCAACTGAATTTTATTGACTTAAGACTCAGGGAGATTGACACCAGTCAGTCCATCTATCATCATTCTATCATGCAGGAGGAGCCACATGTCTATGGTGCATCCAACAAAATAAGCAGACTCTTGGATGTCACTACCGCCCGGCTCCGGCTGGGTTACAAGTATCTTTGGCAGGTTAAATCAGCACCACCAGATGTAGACCAAACGAAATGTAAACTTTGCCAGATGGACTATTGTCACACCCTGCATCATTATGTGCTGGAGTGCGATAAAATTAATGAATTTAGAAACAACTCACTCAGAAGTGTTCAAGAAATGGCAAAGTATTTTATCCACAGTGGTATATTACAGACCATTCTGGAGAAATACCCTGACTTTGCTAGCTGTAAATAATGCATTACCGTGTGTGTGTGTGTGTACTCACCTATTTGTACTCAACTATTTGTGGTTGCAGGGGTCGATTCATAGCTCCTGGCCCCGCCTCTTCACTGATTGCTACTAGGTCCTCTCTCTCCCTGCTCCATGAGCTTTATCATACCTCGCCTTAAAACTATGTATGGTTCCCGCCTCCACTACTTCACTTTCTAGGCTATTCCATGGCTTGACTACTCTATGACTGAAGAAATACTTCCTAACATCCCTTTGATTCATCTGAGTCTTCAACTTCCAATTGTGACCTCTTGTGTCTGTGTCCCATCTCTGGAACATCCCGTCTTTGTCCACCTTGTCTATTCCGCGCAGTATTTTATATGACGTTATCATGTCTCCCCTGACCCTCCTGGCCTCCAGTGTCGTCAGGCCGATTTCCCTCAACCTTTCTTCGTAGGACAATCCCTGTAGCTCTGGGACTAGTCTTGTTGCAAACCTTTGCACTTTCTCTAATTTCTTGACGTGCTTGACTAGGTGTGGATTCCAAACTGGTGCTGCATACTCCAGTATGGGCCTGACGTAAATGGTATACAGAGTCTTGAACGACTCCTTACTGAGGTATCGGAACTCTATCCGTAGGTTTGCCAGGCGCCCGTATGCTGCAGCAGTTATCTGATTGATGTACGCCTCAGGAGATATCCTCGGTGTTATAGTCACCCCCAGATCTTTTTCCTTGAGTGAGGTTCGCAGACTCTGGCCATCTAAACTATATTGTGTCTGCGGTCTTCTTTGCCCTTCCCCAATCTTCATGACTTCGCATTTGGCGGGGTTAAACTCAAGGAGCCAGTTGCTGGACCAGGCTTGTAGCCTGTCCAGGTCTCTTTGTAGTCCTGCCTAATCCTCATCCGATTTGATTCTTCTCATTAACTTCACATCGTCCGCAAACAAGGACACTTCTGAGTCTATCCCTTCCGTTATGTCATTCACATATACCAAGAACAGCACAGGTCCTAGGACTGACCCCTGTGGAACCCCACTTGTCACAGGCGCCCACTTTGACACCTCATCATGTACCATGACTCGTTGTTGCCTCCCTGTAAGGTATTCTCTTATCCATTGCAGTGCCTTTCCTGTTATGTGTGCCTGATCTTCTAGCTTTTGCAGTAACCTCTTGTGAGGAACTGTGTCGAAGGCCTTCTTGCAGTCCAAAAAAATGTAGTCGATCCACCCCTCTCTCTCTTGTCTTACTTCTGTCAACTTGTCATAAAACTCTAATAGGTTTGTGACACAGGATTTTCCCTCCCTGAAACCATGCTGGTTGTCAATTATTCACTTGTTTCTTTCCAGGTGCTCCACCACTCTCCTGATGATCTTCTCCATGACCTTGCATACTATACACGTTAATGATACAGGTCTGTAGTTTAGTGCCTCATGTCTATCTCCCTTTTTAAAAATTGGGACTACATTTGCCATCTTCCATACCTCAGGGAGTTGCCCAGTTTCAAATGATGTGTTGAAGATCTTCGTTAATGGTACACACAATGTCTCTGCTCCCTCTTTAAGGACCCACGGAGAGATGTTGTCTGGTCCCACCGCCTTTGAGGTGTCAAGTTCACATAGCAGCTTCTTCACCTCCTCCTTGGTTATATGTACCTCATCCCGCACTTGCTGGTGCACCCCCCTGCTCTGATTTCCTGGAGTCCTACTGGTTTCCACTGTAAATACTAATTTAAATCTTGTGTTGAGTTCCTGACATACCTCCCGGTCGTTTCTTGTGAATTCCCCATCACCCTTCCTCAGTCTGATTACCTGGTCCTTGACTGTTGTTTTCCTCCTGATGTGGCTGTACAGCAGCTTCGGGTCAGTCTTGACTTTCGATGCTATGTCATTTTCGTATTGCCGCTGAGCCTCCCTTCTTTTCTGTGCATATTCGTTTCTGGCTCTTCGGCTAATCTCTTTATTTTCCTGAGTTCTCTGTCTCTGTCCCTTAATCGTGCTTTCTCCTGCAGGATCCTGTTCCAAGTCGATTCTTCCTTGAAGGTCACTTTCACTGGCCGGGTTCTTTTTTTTACAAACCCCCCTATTCTCCGAAAATTTTCCAGCTGGGTCATGTCGTCTTCTCCTATTGCTTTCATAATGCTTTCAATTGCTTTTTTTCCCCTTGTTTTCTTGCTTCATATGTTTCCCCTTCAACTTTCTGTAGCCCATACACAAAGACTGACCTCACCCTTTCATGCTCCCACTGCATATCCCTGTGTATCCCCTCATTCAATTTGATTTCCTCCATTGCAGCTTTCCTTTCTTCAGTTTCACTAGCTAATGTGCTTGAGCTCAGTCGCCTTTCATTTTCCCTTCTCGGCTTTCCCTGGGCTCTGCTGTGGTCTGTTAGGGTCTCCACATATAGCTTAGCTCTTTCATTTACTACAGTCTCCACTGATTGAGCTTCTCCCTGCAGTTTTGCTCCTTCTTTCCCTACAGTCCCCTTATTTGTGACTGAGGTAGCAGTCTCTGTTGTCAATCCCAAAATGTTCTTTAGTTCTTTAGGCTGTTTCAGATTTTTCAGTTCCTCTTCTAAACTCTCTATCCTGGCCTCTGCTGCTTTGACTTGCACCTCCCACTTCCTGCTTTCCATGTCTATCCTCTCTTCCATTCTCATGCTAAGTTCTTCTAGTTTCTTTTCCCATTCATGTTCCCTTTTTGTGAGCTCTGCTGCCCAATCTTCCTTTGCAGTTTCCTCCTCCTGTCCCTTGGTTTTTCTTGTTGCTCTCTGGCAACCCATTTTTGTTTTATCCTGATTGCCTCAGAGTGGGAAACCTATGTAATTCTGTATGTTAGGTTAGTATTGTGTATGTCAGAGTGTGGGAGGGGAGGTAGAGGAGGAACTGTGGCTATGTGGGAGAGCAGTGGGGAGGGGGAGTGGGAAGGAGAGTGAAGCAAGTGGGTGAGTGGGAGAGGGAGAGGGGGAAGGAAGGAGAGGTGGGGAGGGGGAGGGTGAAAGAGGGAGGGGAGGGATCAGGTGAAGGAGTGAGATGTCGGTGGGGGAGGGGGGTAGGGGGGGAGTGTATGTGTCAGTCTGGCAATGTGTGTGAGTGAGTGAGTGTGTGTGTGTGTGTGTGTGTGTGTGTGTGTGTGTACTCACCTAGTTGAGGTTGCGGGGGTCGAGTCCGAGCTCCTGGCCCCGAGTCCGTGTGTGTGTGTGTGTGTGTGTGTGTGTGTGTGTACTCACCTATTTGTACTCACCTATTTGTGGTTGCAGGGGTCGAGTCATAGCTCCTGGCCCCGCCTCTTCACTGATTGCTACTAGGTCCTCTCTCTCCCTGCTACATGAGCTATATCATACCTCGCCTTAAAACTATGTATGGTTCCCGCCTCCACTACTTCACTTTCTAGACTATTCCACGACTTGACTACTCTATGACTGAAGAAATACTTCCTAACATCCCTTCGATTCATCTGAGTCTTCAACTTCCAATTGTGACCTCTTGTGTCTGTGTCCCATCTCTGGAACATCCTGTCTTTGTCCACCTTGTCTATTCCGCGCAGTATTTTATATGTCGTTATCATCTCTCCCCTGACCCTCCTGGCCTCCAGTGTCGTCAGGCCGATTTCCCTCAACCTTTCTTCGTAGGACAATCCCCGTAGCTCTGGGACTAGTCTTGTTGCAAACCTTTGCACTTTCTCTAATTTCTTGACGTGCTTGACTAGGTGTGGATTCCAAACTGGTGCTGCATACTCCAGTATGGGCCTGACGTAAATGGTATACAGGGTCTTGAACGACTCCTTACTGAGGTATCGGAACGCTATCCGTAGGTTTGCCAGGCGCCCGTATGCTGCAGCAGTTATCTGATTTATGTGCGCCTCAGGAGATATGCTCGGTGTTATACTCACCCCCAGATCTTTTTCCTTGAGTGAGGTTTGCAGTCTTTGGCCATCTAAACTATATTGTGTCTGCGGTCTTCTTTGCCCTTCCCCAATCTTCATGACTTTGCATTTGGCAGGGTTAAACTCAAGGAGCCAGTTGCTGGACCAGGCTTGCAGCCTGTCCAGGTCTCTTTGTAGTCCTGCCTGATCCTCATCCGATTTGATTCTTCTCATTAACTTCACATCATCTGCAAACAAGGACACTTCTGAGTCTATCCCTTCCGTTATGTCGTTCACATATACCAAGAACAGCACAGGTCCTAGGACTGACCCCTGTGGAACCCCGCTTGTCACAAGCGCCCACTCTGACACCTCGTCACGTACCATGACTCGTTGTTGCCTCCCTGTCAGGTATTCTCTGATCCATTGCAGTGCCTTTCCTGTTATGTGTGAATGATCTTCTAGCTTTTTCAGTAACCTCTTGTGAGGAACTGTGTCGAAGGCCTTTTTGCAGTCCAAAAAAATGCAGTCGATCCACCCCTCTCTCTCCTGTCTTCTGTCACCTTGTCATAAAACTGTAGTAGGTTTGTGACACAGGATTTTCCTTCCCTGAAACCATGCTGGTTGTCAATTATACACTTGTTTCTTTCCAGGTGCTCCACCACTCTCCTCCTGATGATCTTCTCCATGACCTTGCATACTATACACGTTAGTGATACAGGTCTGTAGTTTAGTGCCTCATGTCTGTCTCCCTTTTTAAAAATTGGGACTACATTTGCCATCTTCCATACCTCAGGGAGTTGCCCAGTTTCAAATGATGTGTTGAAGATCTTTGTTAATGGCACACACAATATCTCTGCTCCCTCTTTAAGGACCCACGGAGAGATGTTGTCTGGTCCCACCGCCTTTGAGGTGTCAAGTTCGCATAGCAGCTTCTTCACTTCCTCCTTGGTTATATGTACCTCATCCAGCACTTGCTGGTGTACCCCCCTGTTCTGATTTCCTGGAGTCCTACTGGTTTCCACTGTAAATACTTCTTTAAATCTCGTGTTGAGCTCCTGACATACCTCTTGGTCGTTGCTTGTGAATTCCCCATCACCCTTCCTCAGTCTGATTACCTGGTCCTTGACTGTTGTTTTCCTCGTGATGTGGCTGTACAACAGCTTCGGGTCAGTCTTGACTTTCGATGCTATGTCATTTTCATATTGTCGCTGAGCCTCCCTTCTTATCTGTGCATATTCATTTCTGGCTCTTCGGCTAATCTCTTTATTTTCCTGAGTTCTCTGTCTTCTGTACCTTTTCCATTCTCTAGTACACCTAGTTTTTGCCTCCCTACACCTTTGGGTGAACCAAGGACTCGTTCTGTTCTTCCCATTATTTCTGTTTCCCTTGGGAACAAACCTCTCCTCTGCCTCCTTGCATTTTGTTGCCACATAGTCCATCATTTCTTGTACTGGTTTTCCTGTCAGTTCCCTCTCCCACTGAATGTTTTGAAGGAAGTTCCTCATGCCTGAGTAGTTCCCTCTTTTGTAGTTTGGTTTTTCCCACCCTATTCCTGCTACTTTCTCCACTTGGAGCTCAACTATGTAGTCGAAGCACAGAACCACATGAATACTAGCTCCCAGGGGCCTTTCATACAAGATATCCTCGATGTCTAAACTACTCAAGGTGAATACAAGGTCCAGTCTTGCTGGTTCATCCTCTCCTCTCTCTCTGGTAGTGTCTCTAACATGTTGATGCATGAGGTTTTCCAGTACTACATCCATCATCTTGGCTCTCCATGTTTCGGAACCCCCATGGGGCTCCAGGTTTTCCCAGTCAATCTCGTTGTGATTGAAATCACCCATAACTAGTAACTTTGCTCCCCCCACGTGTGCTCTCCTGGCCACCTTGGCTAGTGTGTCGACCATGGCTCTGTTGCTCTCATCGTATTCTTCTCTTGGTCTCCTGCAGTTCTGTGGTGGGTTGTACATTACTGCAATTATCACCTTATGTTCCTCAGACTGGATTGTTCCTACTAAGTAGTCCCTTTCACCCATGCCATCCATTCCTTCCATTTTCTCAAAACCCCACTGGCTTTTAATGAGCAGTGCAACTCCTCCTCCCCCTCTCCTCCCTCTGTCTTTCCTGAGGATTTGATATCCGGGTGGAAAGATTGAATCTGTTATTATTCTGGTGAGTTTTGTTTCTGTGAGTGCTATTATGTCTGGGGATGTCTCCTTGATTCTTTCGTGCCACTCCTCATACTTATTTGTTATTCCATCTGCATTTGTATACCATACCTTCAACTTCTTTTCTTAGACTGTGGTCTGGGAGGTGTATTGGGGTTGGGGAAGTGGGAGACCTGATAAGGAACTATGGGTGGTTGCTGTGGGGGTGGAGTTTGTAATGTAGTGGGTGGGGGCATTGGATATGGCATGGGTGTTTTGGTTTAGAGTGTTTGGCTGCACTGGGGTTGACCTGGTTGGGAGTCTTCTATAGGAAGCTGTGAGGGAGGTTGTATTTGATCTTCTTCTTGTGTCTGGGATCTCCTGTCTGTCTTCTCCATCCCCTCTCTTTCCTCCTTTCGCCTTTGTACCATCTCTCTCAGTTTCCGCCTTTCGTCTTGTGTTCTGTCGTGGTCGAGATACACCTTCCTGTATGCCGGCATGTCCCTTAATCGTGCTTTCTCCTGCAGTATCCTGTTCCGAGTCGATTCTGCCTTGAAGGTCACTTTCACTGGCCGGGTTCTTTTTTTTACAAAGCCCCCTATTCTCCGAAAATTTTCCAGCTGGGTCATGTCGTCTTCTCCGATTACTTTCATGATGCTTTCAATTGCTTTTTTTCCCCTTGTTTTCTTGCTTCATATGTTTCCCCTTCAACTTTCTGTAGCCCATACACAAAGACTGACCTCACCCTTTCATTCTCCCACTGCATATCCCTGTGTATCCCCTCATTCAATTTGATTTCCTCCATTGCAGCTTTCCTTTCTTCAGTTTCACTAGCTACTGTACATGGGCTCAGTGGCCTGTCATTTTCCCTTCTCGGCTTTCCCTGGGCTCCGTTGTGGTCTTTTAGGGCCTCCACATATAGCTTAGCTCTTTCATTTACTACAGTCTCCACTGATAGAGCTTCTACATGCAGTTTTGCTCCTTCTTTCCCTACAGTCCCCTTACTTGTGGCTGAGGTAGTGGTCTCTGTTGTCAATCCCAAAATGTTCTTTAGTTCTTTAGGCTGTTTCAGATTTTCCAGTTCCTCTTCTAAACTCTGTATCCTGGCCTCTGCTGCTTTGACTTTCACCTCCCACTTCCTGCTTTCCATGTCTATCCTCTCTTCCATTCTCATGCTAAGTTCTTCTAGTTTCTTTTCCCATTCTTGTTCCCTTTTTTTGAGCTCTGCTGCCCAATCTTCCTTTGCAGTTTCCTCCTCCTGTCCCTTGGGTTTTCTTGTTGCTCTCTGGCAACCCATTTTTTTTTTATCCTGATTGCCTCAGAGTGGGAAACCTATGTAATTCTGTATGTTAGGTTAGTATTGTATATGTCAGAGTGTGGGGGGGGAGGTAGAGGAGGAACTGTGGCTATATGGGAGAGTAGTGGGGAGGGGGAGTGGGAAGGAGAGTGAAGCAAGTGGGTAAGTGGGTGAGTGGGAGAGGGAGCGGTGGGGAGGGGGAGGGTGAAAGAGGGAGGGGAGGGATCAGGTGAAGGAGTGAGATGTCGGTGGGGGAGGGGGGAGTGTATGTGTGAGTCTGATATCAACTCTGCAGTTTATTTATATATCACAATTCATCTAATTTCACCACCACTCAAGGAATGCACAACAGGTGCATCATTGTCAGTGTTCAGCATTTCTTTGATGTCAACTTCCTGTAATTCCATTAGCACACAGTCAAGATGAGTAAATAGTACTGTCAATGCTTATTGCTTGGGTACGTTTATTCTGTTAGTGGGTTGGATCTTTGAAGGACCTGTCTAGTATGGGCCAACGGGCCTACTGCAGTGTTCCTCCTTTCTTATGTACCCTCTACACCAATCATACCCAGCCCCTCCCACTCATATATTTGTCCAATCTCTTTTTAATGCTTCCCAAGGTTCTGTCGAAGCTAAAACCTTTGGTAGTTTCAAATTTAGGGGGGTGTACTCACCTAATTGTGGTTGCAGGGGTCGAATCATAGCTCCTGGCCCTGCCTCCTCACTGGTTGCTACTAGGTCACTCTCTCCCTGCTCCATAACATCACTACATCACTCTCCAGACTATTGCACTTCCTGACAACTATATGACTGGAGAAATACTTCCTAACATCCCTGTGACTTATCTGAGTCTTTGACTTCCAACTGTGATGCCTTGTTGCTGTGTCCCATCTCTAAAATGTTCCGTCTGTCCATCTTGTCAATTCCTCAGTATTTTATGTCGTTATCATGTCCTCCCATATCTCTTCTGACCTCCAGTGTCATCAGGTCAATTTCCCATAACCTCTCCTCGTTGGACATGCCCCATAGCTCCTGGACTAGTCTCGTTGCAAACCTTTGCTCTTTTTCTAATTTCTTGATGTGCTTGACCAGGTGTGGGTTCCTAACTCGTTCTGCATACTGCAGTATGGGCCTAATGTACACTGTGTACAAAGTCCTGAACTATTCCTTACCGATGTGTCTGAATACTACTCTTAGGTTTGCTAGTTGTCTATGTGCTGCAGCAGTTATTTGGTTGATGTGCGCCTCAGATGTGCTCAGTATTATACTCACCCCAGGATCCTTTTCCTTAACCCTTTGAGGGTTTCAGCCGTACAAGTACGGCTTATGACCCAGGGTTTTTGACGTACTAGTACGCCTAAATTCTAGCACCCTCAAATCTAGTGGGAGAAAGCTGGTAGGCCTACATATGAAAGAATGGGTCTATGTGGTCAGTGTGCACAGTATAAAAAAAATCCTGCAGCATACAGTGCATAATGAGAAAAAAAACTTCGACCGTTTTTTTGGAATAAAACAGCAACTTTGCAGTGTATTTTCATATGGTATTTATTGTTGTATTCTACTTTTCTTGGTCTCATTTTATAGAATGGAAGACATATTACAGAAATTGAGATGGTTTTACAATGAAAAGTACCTTGAAATTGAGCTCAAAGTAGCAGAAATGTTTGATTTTTACCGAAGTTCAAAAGTAAACAAATCATGTCAAGCGTCCAATACATGTCAACTGGTGAGTCTAATATTCTTTCACAAGTGCACCAATATTATTTATACCATTTTTTACACTAATGCAGTAGTCTGCATAACAGTATGTTAGTAAATCTTTTATTTTTTGTGAGAATAAAAATTCAAAGTGGAAAGCAAAAGAATGTAAGAGGGGCCTTGAGACATGACTAATGAAAAGAGGAAATGTTATTTTAGTGCCAGGAATGTCTTTCTTGTTTATTCTGGACCCTATTCAGAAAGTGGCATCTTTTGAAATTTGTTTGAAATTGGCAAAATTGCTAAATTCTGACCACTGTACTGGATAGTTGAAATTGGTAAATGGGTGGTTTCTTGCACTCATTCGATAGGAAAAATGGAGTTCTAGCGAAATATTCATGTTTTTTGTCGACTAGTACAGTGGAATTGGCCGAAAATGGGGCTCAAAGTGGGCAAAATCGCCGATGCATAAACATCGCCGAGACCGCTAACTTCGCGAGAGCATAATTCTGTAAGTTTTCCATCAAATTTCATACTTTTGGTGTCATTATGATTGAGAAAAGATTCTCTATCTTTTCATTAGAATTTTTTTTTTTTTTTTTTTTTTTAAATTTGGCCAACCCTGAGAACGAGTCTCGGAGAGGGTCTGTCGACCCTCAAAGGGTTAACTGAGGTTTGCAGTCTTTGTGCCCCTAGACTGTCCTCTGTCTGCGGTGTTCTTTGCCCTTCCCTGATCCTCATGAGTTTGCACTTGGTGGGGTCAAACTCTATGAGCCAGTTGCCGAACCAGGCTTGCAGTCTTTCTGGATCCCTCTGTAGTCCTACCTGATTCTCATCCAACTGAATTCTCCTCATTAGCTTCACATCATCTGCAAACAGGAACACTTCTTAGTCTATCTCTTCTGTCATTTATATTTTTATTAACACAACGGCGATTTCCCACCAAGGCAGGGTGGCCTGAAAAAGAAAAACTTTCAGTCATTCACTCCATCACTGTCTTGCCAGAGGTGTGCTTACATTACAATTATGAAACTGCAACATTAACACCCCTTCTTCAGAGTGCAGACACTGTACTTCCCTTCTCCAGGACTCAAGTCGGGCCTTTCAGTTTCCCTAAATTCCTTCATAAATGTTACTTTGCTCACACTCCAACAGCACATCAAGTCCTAAAATCCATTCATCTCCACTTGCTCCTATCTAACATGGTCATGTATGCTTACTGGAAATCCAAGCTCTTCGCACACAAAACCTCCATTACCCCCTTCCTCCAACCTCTCCTAAGCCAACCTCTACCCCACCTTCTCTACACTACAGATTTATACACTCTAGAAATCATTCAGTTTTGTTCCATCTACATGTACAAACCACCTCAACAATCCCTCTTCGGCCCGCTGGATAATAGTTTTGGTAATCCCGCACCTCCTCCTAATTTACAAACTACGAATTCTCTGCATTATATTCACACCACACATTGCCCTCAGACATGACATCTCCACTGCCTCCAGTGTTCTTGTTGCAACATTCACCACCCATGCTTCACACCCATGTGAGAGCATTGGTATAACTATACACTCTCATACATTCCCTTCTTTCCTTCCAGGGACAAAGTTCTTTGTCTCCACAGATTCCTTAATGCACCACTCACCTTTTGTTCCTCATCAATTCTATGATTCACCTCATCTTTTATAGACCCATCTGCTGACATGTCCACTCCTAAATATCTGAATACATGCACCTCCTCCATACTCTCTCTCTCTCCAATCTGATATCCAATCTTTCATTACCTAATTTTTTTGTTATCCTCATGACCTCACTCTTTCCTATACTCACTTTTAATTTTCTTCTTTTACATACCCTACCAAACTCATCCACCAACCTCTGCAGCTTCTTTTTAGAATCTCCCAAAAACACAGTGTCATCAGCAAAGAGAAACTGTGATAACTCCCACTTTGTGTTCGATTCTTTATCTTTTAACTCCACACCTCCTGCCAAGACCCTTGCATTCTCTTCTCTTACAACCCCATCTATAAATATATTGAACAACCATGGTGACATCACACATCCTTGTCTAAGGCCTACTTTTACTGGGAAATAATCTCCCAATCTCCTACTTACTCTAACCTGAGCCTCACTATCCTAGTAAAAGCTCTTCACTGCTTTTAGTAACCTACCTCCTATTCCATACATTTGCAACATCTGCCACATTGCCCCCCTATCCAACCTGTCATATGCGTTTTCCAAATCCATAAATACCACAAAAACCTCTTTACCCTTAACTAAATTCTTTTCAGCTATATGTTTCACTGTAAACACTCGGCCTACAAAATCTCTCACATGCTAACTTTTTCTCTCTTACTACTCTCTTTACATCATCATTCCAGCAGTTGCTCTTCTTCCTTCCCACACCCATTTTCCTGTAACCACAAACTTTTGTTGAACACACTAACATTACATTCTTAAACCTACTCCATACATCATCAACCCCATTGCCTATACTCTCACTAGCCCATCTATCCTCCAGTAGTTGTTTATATCTTACCATAACTGCCTCCTCCTTTAGTTTATAAACCTTCATCTCTCTCTTACTTGCTGCTTCCATTTTCCTTGTATCCCAACTACCTTTTCAACTGTACACAATCACGAACGAGAATGATCTATCACGATTTCTCAGGGATACTAATCTTACAGAGAATTACTAAACAATGTCCAACTTAAAAGCCTACGTAGTGTAGTGTATGTTTTGCTCCATTATTGTTCAAATTTCATTGTACAATCTCTTAGTAATTAAATAATCAACTACCTCATTTTGTGATTTTACTAGTAAGCATGAGTCACCTTATGTAATTTTCTTATTTACTATTGTTTGCTTAAACATTAGCTGAATTGATACTTTCTCTGTCCATATTACTACCTCATATTTTTTTAAATACTATCAATTGATATTACTTACTAAAATTAATAATTATCATTTTTACTACAATTTCAATTTATTCTTAACATTTTTGACATTTAATAACCATTACTTGTCTAATTACTTTTACCTGTTTTAATACCACATTTACTATCTTAGAGTACTCTTAATTACCTTGTGCTGCCATATAACCTCTAGTATAACTACCAGTGCAATATTGAATGAAATAAATATTACTTTTTCACTTTTTTTGTAATCATTATTACTTACTAAAATTTTATTAAACACCATATTTACTACCAGTCAATTTTACTTTTGTACATTAAACATTATTTTATACTTCCCATAACATTTTGTTGCCAAATTATCAAGTTTGTATATTCAACTCCAACCTTTATATTATCCTTTGTACCTGTGTACCTGTGTACCTGTCTACCATCTTACTATCATATTATAACCAAGACATTACCATTGTTATTTTTTACTATTATTCTTTTGGTACTTTAATTGTGAATTTTATTTTGTCAATTTAAATCTAGTTATACTCTTGATCTTGTCAACAACCTATACCAGACTCTAGTGCAATTGCAAGTACCATTTCAATTTGTATTTTTATATTATAAGTTTGTATTATAATTCCTACTCTAAGATTGTTTTCATATCTTAGTGACTATATTGTGTGTGCAATTAGTGTATTATGCAATTATATTATTGTTCAAGGCCCTTAACTATCTTTTACTAACTAGTACCAACTATCTCATATATCTTTTTTTTTTTTCTACTTTTTTTATTCTTTTGCTACCTTAACTTGTATATTTTATCTTGTCAATTTAAATCTAGTTATACTCTAATTCTTGTAAACAACTTATATAACACCTTAGTGCAATTACAATTGAGAGTCTTGTGCCTTTTTTATATTATTAGATTGAACTCAGTTGTACTATAGTCAATACCAAATTCATTATATTAGACCATATTGCAATTACTAGTGAGAGACTGGTGCTATTTTTAATTTGTATTTTTATATTATTGGATTAAATCTAGTTGTACTATAGCTAATTCTAGCTCAAAACATAGACTCCAAAAAAGTCATTATATTAGACCTTAGTGCAATTACAAGTGAGAGACTTGTTCTATTTTAAATTTGTATTTTTATATTACTAGTTTATACCTAGTTGTACTTTAGTTCATTCCAGCACAACACATAGACAACATCAACTTCATTATGTGTAGTAGTGACTATACTCTATATGACCAAAATACTCTAGCTATATACTTATCCAAGCTTCCCACCACTACAGATATCAGTACTAGAACTCAACACATAACTCAGGATATAAATAATCATAATTTAAACCTAGAAGATGATTGATCACGTTGACCCTGATCTAAACCTCCATAATCTGACACCCAATCAAAACCTATTGGAAAGTAACTGCCTTTATTACACAGCATCACAAGCCAGCACTATCCTAAACAATGCTAAAAGCCTGTCAGTACTTAACTACAACATCAGGTCCTTAAGCAAACAATTTGATGACCTCCTGGCATTCCTTGAATCACTAAAGACACCCTTCTCCTGCATTATTCTTACCGAGACCTGGCTTAAGCAGGACACAATAGATATCTACCCTCTACCAGGATACACAGCAGTTCACAACTGCAGACCAAACCAAGTTCGGGGTGGTATTGCAATCTACTACTCTAACCAATTACCTTGTATTAGCACCACTTGCTTTAGTGATGAATACGGGGAATACATTTTTGCTAATTTTACTGTAAAAAACCTTAAGACACCTATAACAATCGGTGCCATTTACCGGATACCTCACACAAACATCCCAAATTTCAGTGAGAAATTAAAGTCACTAATAACAAACAGACAAATGAATAAGCACCACCTTCTCTTAGCTGGAGACTTCAACATCAACCTTGGCTTACTAGATGATCAGCCTGTAACTGATTTCATCAACAATATGAACAACACACTTCTCATACCAACAATAACTAAACCAACCAGGCTCACTGAGACAAGTGCAACCATAATAGACCACATATGGACCAATATACTAGCCCCCCTTAAATCAGGGATAATCACAGATAGCACTACAGACCACTACCCTACCTTCCTCCTGACAAACATTAATAAACCACCACTTGAATACAACAAAGTCTCATTTAGACTCCATGACGAGGCCTCAATAAGGAAGTTCACAACTGACCTAGAGATTGTTGACTGGCCTACAGAATTCTCCAAGGCCAATGGTAGTCCCTGATTGACTGGACAGACATTTTTCTTAACAAATTACTTAGACTATACAACAAACATTGTCCTATAAAAACGAAACAGATCACAAACAAACGGCTTGGTTGCCCATGGCTAACCAGCACCATTCTGAAATCCATTGACAAGAAACACCAATATGAAAAGCAATATAGACAGGGCTTAATACACAAAGATATTCTTAAACACTATTCATCAGTTCTCACCAAAGTAATAAAGAAAGCCAAACAACTATACTACTCCAGTAGATTCACAGACACTATAGGAGATATAAAAAAGACCTGGAAAACACTCTCTCAGATTCTAGGGACCCACAAACTGAAAAAAACCAAGAATATTGTCCTAACTAAACCTAATGAAACACCACTACATCCCACTGACACAGCTAACAAGATAAACGACTTCTTCTCAACCATAGGATCTAATCTCGCCAATAAAATCCCACATACTAATGCCCATGCCGGGGACTACCTAGATGGGAATTTCCCAAATTCCTTCTATCTTGCACCAACTGAGCCCTCGGAAGTCACCGAGATTATAAAGTCACTTAAAAACAACTCAGGGAATCTGTCTAATGTCCCACCATTACTGTACAAGCGAGCGGCCCATATCCTTTCGCATGCTATTTCATTACTTTTTAACAAGTCACTAGAAACTAGCACCTTCCCGAAACTACTCAAGATGGCAAGGGTTACACCAATACATAAAGGTGGTGACCCTACAGACTTAAACAACTATAGGCCAATATCAAACTTACCATTGCTATCCAAAATCTTTGAGAAACTCGTGCACAGGAGACTATATTCATTTATAACAGCACAAAACATACTCAACCCCTGCCAATTTGGATTTAGGAAAAATAAAAGCACTAATGATGCAATCATAAAAATGCTAGATCTGCTTTACACAGCATTGGAAAATAAGGAATATCCACTAGGAATTTTTATTGACCTAAGAAAAGCTTTTGACACAGTAGACCACGACATCCTACTCCACAAACTTGACCATTACGGTATAAGAGGCCATGCGCTTGCTTATTTCAAATCTTACCTTACTAATAGGTATCAGTATGTTACCATTAAAGACACAGCATCAACAACACGGCCACTTGATACTGGAGTTCCACAGGGAAGTGTCCTTGGTCCCCTGCTCTTCCTCATATACATCAATGATCTTCCAAACGTATCCCAACACCTGAAACCCATTCTCTTTGCTGACGACATGACTTATGTCATCTCTCACCCTAATCTTGCCACCCTCAACACCATTGTTAACGAGGAGCTGATCAAAATATCGACTTGGATGACAGCCAATAAACTTACGCTTAACACTGACAAAACCTACTATATTATGTTTGGTAGCAGAGCAGGAGATGCACAAATTAACATTAAGATCGACAACACTCTAATTACCAGACATAATGAGGGCAAATTCCTAGGCCTATACCTTGACAACAACCTGAATTTCAGCACCCATATCCAACACATAACCAAAAAAGTATCCAAAACAGTTGGGATCCTCTCCAAGATACGATACTACGTGCCGCAAAATGCCCTTCTCACACTATACCACTCACTTATTTATCCATACCTCACCTATGCTATTTGTGCTTGGGGATCAACTGCAGCAACACACCTAAAGCCAATAATAACCCAACAAAAAGCTGCAGTAAGAATAATCACTAAATCCCATCCCTGGCAACACACCCCCCACCCCCCCACTCTTCATAGATCTAAACTTACTCCCTGTTCAGTACATCCACACTTACTACTGTGCAATCTACATCTACAGGACCTTAAACTCCAATATCAACCTTGACCTAAAATGCTTTCTTGATAGTTGTGACAGAACCCACAGGCATAACACCAGACACAAACATCTCTACGACATTCCCCATGTCCGACTAAACCTTTACAAAAATTCAATGTATGTCAAAGGCCCTAAAATCTGGAACACCCTACCTGAGAACTCTAGAACTGCAGACACATTCATCACCTTCAAAACTACCATTAGAAAACATCTTATCTCCCTGATAAACCCCATCAACTAACTACACGAATACCACCTGGTGGTTCACACTTACACTCACTCACCCATTTGACCATAAACAGAAATATTAATCTCAATCTTAAAATAATGAATCCTATGATACTCCAATACTGAAACTATGTACTGTGCCAAAACAAAAGCATTCACATTGCTAAACTCACAAACTAGTATTTAGTCACTTAGCCATAATACCAACTTACCTCATAATTTGTAATATTTTAAAATAAAGAATTAAACTAAGTCTGCCCGAAATGCCTAGCCATGCTAGGCGTTCTAGTGGTACACTCTGTAATCATTATTTAACTACATGTAAACCACACAACAACCAAATTCTGTAAATTCAACATTGTAATCTTTATAGAGAATAAACTCATTCAGATATGCCAGAAACAGCACCGGTCTTAGGACTGACCCCTGTGGAACCCCGCTCATCACCAGCATCCACTCTGACACCTTGTCATGTACCATGACTTGCTGTTGCCCTCCTCTTGGGTAATCTCTGATTCACTACAGTGTCTTCCCTGTTAAACCTGCCTGGTCCTCAAGCTTTTCCACAAATCTCTTGCGAGGAACTTTGCCAAAAGCATTCTTGCAGTCCAAGAAAATGCAGTCTACCCATCCTTCTCTCTCTTGCCTTACTGCTGTCACCTTGTCATAGAGAGGTCATTTGTGTGTGTGTGTACTCACCTATTTGTGGTTGCAGGGGTCATAGCTCCTGGCCCTGCTTCTTCACTGATTGCTACTGGGTCTTCTCTCTCCTTGCTCCATGAGCTTTATCAAACCTTGTCTTAAAACTATGTATGGTTCCCACCTCCACTATGTCACTTTCTAGGCTGTTCCACTGCAAGACAACTCTATGACTAAAGAAATGCTTCCTGACATCCCTTTGACACATCTGAGTCTTCAACTTCCAATTGTGACCCCCTTGTTTCTGTGTCCCATCTCTGGAACATCCTGTCTTTGTCCACCTTGTCTATTCCGCGCAGTATTTTATATGTTATTATCAAGTCTCTCTGGACCCTCCTGTCCTCCAGTGTCATCAGGCCAGTTTCCCTTGTGTGTGTGTGTGTGTGTGTGTGTGTGTGTGTGTGTGTGTGTGTGTGTGTGTGTGTGTGTGTGTGTGTGTGTGTGTGTGTGGGGTGGGGGGGACAACATATGTTTGTGTTAATGAAGATCAGTGTAATATTGAACATGTTCATATATTTATGTACTAATCCTTGTTGTCACATTACAGAGTGTCGTTATCAAGAGGATGGTCACTGAAGCAATTGCTCCAATGCCATCTTCCATATCTTGCAACACAGTGGATCCAGCACAAGCATGATATTGCAAATTTTCCAGCTTGTCTCATTGAATGCAATGACCCAGAAATTTTCTTGAATGAACACAAGAACATCTTACTTCCCATATTGTTTGAGTTTGATCAAAATAATTCCATTGACAACTTGGCAAGAATTTGTGGAAAAGATGTAAATGAACTTTACATACAGAATTTTCCAGCATTAATGGCTCATATTTTGCCATATGTTGCAGCAGAACATGATGATTCACAAGTCAACCAACTACCAAAATCTAAGGTAGGAGTTATATTGTACTTATTAGAAATCTTAGATAATTTTTTTTAATACACCAGCCATATGCCACCTAGGCAGGGTGACCTGAAAAGAAAAGTGAAAGTTTTTCTTTTTAAATTTAGTAATTTATAGAGGAGTTACTAGGCACTTGCTCTTGGCATTTTAATCACTTATGATACACATGGCTTTCAGAGGAAGAATTCTGTTCCACTTGCCCATGGAAAATCTTAGATAATTGTGTACCATTAGTAGTAGTAGTAGCAGCAGTATAGTATTTATTTATTTATTAACACATCGGCCGATTCCCACCAAGGCAGGGTGGCCCAAAAAAGAAAAACTTTTGTCATCATTCACTCCATCACTGTCTTCCAGAGGCGTGCTTACACCACAGTTATAAAACTACAACATTAACACCCCTCCTTCAGAGTGCAGACACTATACTTCTCATCACCAAGACTCAAGTCCGGCCTGCTGGTTTCCCTGAATCCCTTCATAAATGTTGTTTTGCTCACACTCCAATAGCACGTCAAGTATTGAAAACCACTTGTCTCCATTCACTCTTTGCTCATGCATACTTGCTGGAAGTCCAAGCCTCTTGCACACAAAACCTCCTTTACCTCGTCCCTCCAACCTTTCCTAGGCCGACCCCCTACCCCGTGCCTTCCCTCCACTACAGATTTATACACACTTAAAGTCATTCTGTTTCGTTCCATCCTTTCTTCATGTCTGAACCACCTCAACAACCCCTCGTCAGCCCTCTGGATAATAATTTTGGTAATCCCACACCACCTCCTAATTTCCAAACTACGAATTGTATTGTCTTCTGAAATTTGCCCACCAACTTTTGCAACTTCTCTTCAGAATCTCTCAAAAGCACTGAGTCATCAGCAAAAAACTGACCATGACGAAGAAACTATCCATAATAATAATAAATTTCTTTATTTACTACAAATACTTGTACGTGGTATACAGTCCTAGCTGACATCTATGATAGTACTATATAGAAAGCCCCTTGTTATGCTGAGCATTTTGGGCAAATTAGGTCAATGTCCCAGGATGCAACCCACACCAGTTGACTAGCACCCAGGTACCCATTTTACTGATGAGTGAACATGGATAACAGGTGTAAAGAAATTCTCCCAACAGCCTCATACACCTTCCCCACACTCATATCTGGCTCTTCCTCACTCCTAGAAGATGTTATACCTTCCTGACCAATGCATGAAATCACTATGTCCTTCTTCATTAACATTTATCTTTTCTTCAAAATATTCCCTCTATCTTCCTGATACCTCCACCTCCCCATCTAATAACTTTCCTCTTCTGTTTGTAACTATCAGATCCATTCATTCCTTGGGCTTTCTCAGTTTATTAATCTCACTCTAAAACTTATATACTTTTTTCAGCAAAGTTTGTTGATGGAATTTCACCCATTCTCTCATTTGCTCTTCTTTTACACTCCTTCAATACTTTCTTAACCTCTCTTTTACTTGCCATATACCCCATCCTCCTTATATAATTTCTACTTTGTAGAAACCTCTCACATACTTAGTTTTTGTCTCTTACTACACCCTTTACATCATCATTCCACTAATTACTCCTCTTCCCTCCTGAACTCACCCTCCTGCACCCCTCTCCTGTATTTACAAACTTCTGATGCACACTAACACTGCATTTTAAACTCTACCCCATACCTAAATTTAATATTTTGTATTTATATCTTTCCAAGGTAGTAGGTTGGTAGACAGCATCCGCCCAGGGAGGTACTACCATCCTGCCAAGTGAGTGTAAAACAAAATCCTGTAATTGTTTTACATGATGGTAGGATTGCTGGTGTCCTTTTTTCCATTTCATAAACATGCAAGATTTCAGGTACATCTTGCTACTTCTACTTACACTTAGGTCACACTACACATACATGTACAAGCATTTATATATACATACCCCTCTGGGTTTTCTTCTATTATCTTTTTAGTTCTTGTTCTTGTCTATTTCCTCTTATCTCCATGGGGAAGTGGATCAGAATTCTTCCTCCGTAAGCCATGTGTGTTGTAAGAGGCGACTAAAATGCCAGGAGCAAGGTGCTAGTAACCCCTTCTCCTGTATATATTACTAAATGTAAAAGGAGAAACTTTCGTTTTCCCTTTTGGGCCACCCCGCCTCGGTGGGATACGGCCGGTGTGTTGAAAGAAAGATTTATATCTTTATTGGTTTGAAGATTGATGTCACTCTGACACACATTTGTGTATCATACTACACTGGATAATTGCAGAGCTATGATAACTATCTTTGTATGATTTAAGAATGAGAGAGAGAAAGAGTGAGAGAGAGAGAGAGAGAGAGAATGAATGAATGAATGACTTAGAGGAAGTACTGTTCATTTAGGAATTAGAGAGAGAGAATTAGAGCAAGTACTGTTCATTTAGGAACAAGAGAGAGAGAACTAGAGCAAGTACTATTTATATAGGAACAAGATAGAGAGAATTAGAGCAAGTACTGTTCATTTAGGAACAAGAGAGAGATAATTAGAGCAAGTACTGTTCATATAGGAACAAGAGAGAGAGAATTAGAGCAAGTACTGTTCATTTAGTAACAAGAGAGAGAGAATTAGAGCAAGTACTGTTCATTTAGGAACAAGAAAGAGAGAATTAGAACAAGTACTGTTCATTTAGGAACAAGAGAGAGAGAATTAGAGCAAGTACTGTTCATTTAGGAACAAGAGAGAGAGAAATAGAGCAAGTACTGTTCATATAGGAATAAGAGAGAGAGAATTAGAGCAAGTACTGTTCATTTAGTAACAAGAGAGAGAGAATTAGAGCAAGTACTGTTCATTTAGGAACAAGAGAGAGAGAATTAGAACAAGTACTGTTCATTTAGGAACAAGAGAGAGAGAATTAGAGCAAGTAATGTTCATTTAGGAACAAGAGAAAGAGAATTAGAGCAAGTACTGTTCATATAGGAACAAGAGAGAGATATTTAGAGTAAGTACTGTTCATTTAGTAACAAGAGAGAGAGAATTGGAGCAAGTACTGTTCATTTAGGAACAAGAGAGAGAGAATTAGAGCAAGTACTGTTCATTTAGGAACAAGAGAGAGAGAATTAGAGCAAGTACTGTTCATTTAGGAACAAGAGAGAGAGAATTAGAGCAAGTACTGTTCATTTAGTAACAAGAGAGAGAGAATTAGAGCAAGTACTGTTCATTTAGTAACAAGAAAGAGAGAATTAGAGCAAGTACTGTTCATTTAGTAACAAGAAAGAGAGAATTAGAGCAAGTACTGTTCATTTAGTAACAAGAAAGATAGAATTAGAGCAAGTACTGTTCATTTAGGAACAACAGAGAGAGAATTAGAGCAAGTACTGTTCATTTAGGAACAACAGAGAGAGAATTAGAGCAAGTACTGTTCATTTAGGAACAAGAGAGAGAGAATTAGAGCAAGTACTGTTCATTTAGGAACAAGAAAGAGAGAATTAGAGCAAGTACTGTTCATTTAGGAACAAGAGAGAGAGAATTAGAGCAAGTACTGTTCATTTAGGAACAACAGAGAGAGAATTAGAGCAAGTACTGTTCATTTAGTAACAAGAGAGAGAGAATTAGAGCAAGTACTGTTCATTTAGTAACAAGAAAGAGAGAATTAGAGCAAGTACTGTTCATTTACTAACAAGAAAGAGAGAATTAGAGCAGTACTGTTCATTTAGTAACAAGAGAGAGAGAATTAGAGCAAGTACTGTTCATTTAGGAACAAGAGAGAGAGAATTAGAGCAAGTACTGTTCATTTAGGAACAAGAGAGAGAGAATTAGAGCAAGTACTGTTCATTTAGTAACAAGAGAGAGAGAATTAGAGCAAGTACTGTTCATTTAGTAACAAGAAAGAGAGAATTAGAGCAAGTACCCTTCATTTAGTAACAAGAGAGAGAGAATTAGAGCAAGTACTGTTCATTTAGTAACAAGAAAGAGAGAATTAGAGCAAGTACTGTTTATTTAGGAACAAGAGTGAGAGAACTAGAGCAAGTACTGTTCATCTAGGAACAAGAGAGAGAAAATTAGAGCAAGTACTGTTCATTTAGGAACAAGAGAGAGAGAATTAGAGCAAGTACTGTTCATTTAGGAACAAGAGAGAGAGAATTAGAACAAGTACTGTTCATTTAGGAACAAGAGAGAGAGAATTAGAGCAAGTACTGTTCATTTAGGAACAAGAGAGAGAGAATTAGAGCAAGTACTGTTCATTTAGTAATGAGAGAGAGAGAATTAGAGCAAGTACTATTCATTTAGTAATGAGAGAGAGAGAATTAGAGCAAGTACTGTTCATTTAGTAACGAGAGATAGAGAATTAGAGCAAGTACTGTTCATTTAGTAACGAGAGAGAAAGAGAATTAGAGCAAGTACTGTTCATTTAGTAACAAGAAAGAGAGAATTAGAGCAAGTACTGTTCATTTAGTAACAAGAAAGAGAGAATTAGAGCAAGTACTGTTCATTTAGTAACAAGAAAGATAGAATTAGAGCAAGTACTGTTCATTTAGGAACAACAGAGAGAGAATTAGAGCAAGTACTGTTCATTTAGGAACAACAGAGAGAGAATTAGAGCAAGTACTGTTCATTTAGGAACAAGAGAGAGAGAATTAGAGCAAGTACTGTTCATTTAGGAACAAGAAAGAGAGAATTAGAGCAAGTACTGTTCATTTAGGAACAAGAGAGAGAGAATTAGAGCAAGTACTGTTCATTTAGGAACAACAGAGAGAGAATTAGAGCAAGTACTGTTCATTTAGTAACAAGAGAGAGAGAATTAGAGCAAGTACTGTTCATTTAGTAACAAGAAAGAGAGAATTAGAGCAAGTACTGTTCATTTACTAACAAGAAAGAGAGAATTAGAGCAGTACTGTTCATTTAGTAACAAGAGAGAGAGAATTAGAGCAAGTACTGTTCATTTAGGAACAAGAGAGAGAGAATTAGAGCAAGTACTGTTCATTTAGGAACAAGAGAGAGAGAATTAGAGCAAGTACTGTTCATTTAGTAACAAGAGAGAGAGAATTAGAGCAAGTACTGTTCATTTAGTAACAAGAAAGAGAGAATTAGAGCAAGTACCCTTCATTTAGTAACAAGAGAGAGAGAATTAGAGCAAGTACTGTTCATTTAGTAACAAGAAAGAGAGAATTAGAGCAAGTACTGTTTATTTAGGAACAAGAGTGAGAGAACTAGAGCAAGTACTGTTCATCTAGGAACAAGAGAGAGAAAATTAGAGCAAGTACTGTTCATTTAGGAACAAGAGAGAGAGAATTAGAGCAAGTACTGTTCATTTAGGAACAAGAGAGAGAGAATTAGAACAAGTACTGTTCATTTAGGAACAAGAGAGAGAGAATTAGAGCAAGTACTGTTCATTTAGGAACAAGAGAGAGAGAATTAGAGCAAGTACTGTTCATTTAGTAATGAGAGAGAGAGAATTAGAGCAAGTACTATTCATTTAGTAATGAGAGAGAGAGAATTAGAGCAAGTACTGTTCATTTAGTAACGAGAGATAGAGAATTAGAGCAAGTACTGTTCATTTAGTAACGAGAGAGAAAGAGAATTAGAGCAAGTACTGTTCATTTAGTAACAAGAAAGAGAGAATTAGAGCAAGTACTGTTCATTTAGTAACAAGAAAGAGAGAATTAGAGCAAGTACTGTTCATTTAGTAACAAGAAAGAGAGAATTAGAGCAAGTACTGTTCATTTAGTAATGCTGCTGTTCACTGTGGATATCTCTTGCTTTACTCTGATGACTATTTGTTTTTTGTTAATTTTAACCCTTTCAGGGTCCAAGGCCCAAATCATGAGTCACGCACCAGTGTCCAAGAATTTAACCCTTTCAGGGTCCGTCCCGTAGATCTACGGCTGGTCGGTGAGTGTCCAAACCGTAGATCTACGCCAAAATTCTAGCGCCGTCAAATTTAGCGCGAAAGCGCTCATAGGACTACATATGAGAGAATGGGTCTGCGCGGTGGGTGTGCGCCATAAACAAAAAATCTAGGCGCCTGCATAGCATTGTGGGAACGCCGGCTCAGTCACCCTTGTTCACCATGTCTCGTCGCAAGTCAGCTCTCACTCCCCGGAAAATTGGGACTCTCCTCTTCCTGTCTGATAGTTCTGACACTGATGGAAGTGGAAATGAAGACGAATTCTACGGCTTTGATGAGTTAGTGACCGAAAATAATGACCAGGATATCGATAATAGTGCAGAAAACCCCGACGATCCTCGACCTTCTACCTCTGGTGTGGGCACTCGTGACTCACGGTTGGTTGTTCCTAAACGTAAGAGAAAACTAATATTTTCCCGTGGCCTGGCCTCTGACTTCAGTAATGACGATGATTCTGACGTGGATTGTGATTTTATTGCGCTCGACGATCATTCGAGTAGTGATAGTGAGGAAACATATTCACCAGTGAAGCGTCGGTATGTGCGCCGCCGCATGCGCTCGGGTAGTGTACCCTATGCTATGCCCAGGGGACGGAGTACATCCCGTAGTACATCCCGGAGTACATCCCGTGGCCCTACACCCGTTTTAGGTAGTGATAGTGAGGATGATGTGGCTACACTTGGCATGGATGGGCCACAGACATCAGTGGATGGTGTTAGTGGGGCTGGTGGTGGTAGTGGCACCGCCATGCGTGACTCGCTGTGCCACGCGGGAACCCACGCTGCTGACTCGTCAGTTCAAGGACAAAGCGGAGCGTCACCCACCAGCCCGCCACAACCACCCGTACAACCAGCCTATGATGTCCAGTATCCACCAGCAAACCGTATCTGGGATTGGCAGCAAAATCCCAATTTTGTTCCCAGCCCTCACCACTTTGATGACTCGCAAAGTGGAATTCTACCTACCTGTCCCCTTGGAACCACGGCCAATGAACTGGAATTCTTTGAATTATTCTTTGACCAGCCATTGATGGAAACTATTGTCAGGGAAAGTAATAAGTATTTTCAGTACACCATGGCAAATACGATCTTATCACCACAGTCAAGACTACACAGGTGGAAAGAGACGACTGTTGCAGAAATGTATTTGCTTTTTGCAACAATAATGCTTATGCCTCACGTCTATAAGCATAATATAAAAGCATACTGGTCCACAGATCGGCTAATTTGTACCCCATCCTTCAGTGAAATAATACCAGTGAACAGGTTTATCTTACTCTTACGTATGTTGCACTTCTCTGACAAAACCAGGCCTGACAGAAGTGACAGGTTATACAAGATTAGAAATGTTTTCATGTATCTCAAACAAAAGTTCAGGATATACTTTTATCCATTCAAGAATCTTGTAATTGACGAGTCTTTGATTTTGTTCAAAGGTAGACTGTCATTCAAGCAGTATATACCGAGCAAGAGGAACCGCTTTGGTATAAAATTGTTTGTACTCTGTGATTGTGACAGTGGCCTGGTGTTGGATATTGTTGTATACACGGGTAGTAAAACATTGAAAGATACCAAGATGTTATTGGGTATATCAGGTGACATAGTGAGAAACATGATGGCACCTTATCTTGGTAAGGGCCATACATTATATACCGATAACTGGTACACAAGCCCATTACTCAGTGATTTCATGCGAGTGAACAAGACAGATGTGTGTGGCACAGTGCGTTCTAATCGTAAACATATGCCCAGGCTCAACGCAGGTGTTCGTGGTGATGACGTGCAGGTGTTTACTGCCAATGACATCATGGCATTACGGTGGCATGACAAGCGAGATGTCACATTGTTGACAACCATTCACCGTAATGAAATGCAAGACAGTGGCAAAGTTGATCGAGTGACTAATGAACGTATTCGAAAACCAGTGACAGTGATTGATTATACACAAAACATGCGCTTGGTTGACAAGTGTGACATGCAGATTGGTTTTGTTGACTGTGTTCGTAAGAGTTACAAGTGGTACATGAAACTTTTCTTCCATCTCATGGACATTTCAATGCTGAATGCATATAATATGTACCAAATAAAGACGGGTAACAGACCACCGTATGGTGAATTTTGTTTGTCTGTTGTCAGACAACTCATAATGAAGTACCAGGTAACAACAACTGCAATACAACATGGTCCTCGAATTCATCACAATATACCCAAGCGTTTGAGAAGAGAAGGTGATCATTTCATAATACAGCTTCCTTCAACTCAAAAGAAATTTGCTCAGAAGAGATGCATTGTCTGTGCACAAACAAAACGACGGCAACAAAGACGCAAAGACACTCGGTTTATGTGTGAGGAATGTAAGGTGCCTCTGTGCATGGTGCCTTGTTTCAAGGAGTTCCACAAGCTCCAGCAGTTCTAAAACCATGTCCAGTGATTGTAAATATGTAAATATATGATAGAACATTAGTATTATACAATATTTGTGCATGTTTATTATAATAAACAACAGTGGTAAACAATAATATGATAATAACTTTAGTGCGGTTATTGTGTTCAATACAGTGATTTTATATATATAAATTATATACAGTATTGGTCTCTCAGGCCCCAAATGTTAGTAGGAATAGAAAAAAAATTGGAAAAGAAAAGAAAAAACAACTAAAAAAACAAAATAATATAATACGCGTATGTGGAATTCGTCGATGTTGCCGCCACCACATCATTTTCTACAAACTTCTTGGCACTGTATCTCGGTAAGTACTGATCAGATTCTAATTTTTTTTGTTTTATTACCTTCACAAAAATATGCTCTTTAATTCTGTAAGAAAAAATAATTTTTTTTTTTTTTCAAAATTTCTTGGACACTGGTGCATGACTTCAGATTTTGGCCTTGGACCCTGAAAGGGTTAAAAAAAAAAAATTTTTATTTTTTCTTATGAAATTGTAGAGAATCTTTTTGTGAAGGTAATAAAACAAAAAGTACGAAATTTGGTGGAAAATTGACGAAATTATGCTCTCGCGAATTTTGATGTGTCAGCGATATTTACGAATCGGCGATTTTGCCGACTTTGACTCCCATTTTAGGCCAATTACATTATTCCAATCAACCAAATTCTTAGCTATTTCACTAGTATTACTTCTATTCTATCGATTGAGCACAAGAAATCGCCAAGTCAACTGTTTCAACTACAAAATAAAGTGATCGGAAATTGTTAATTTGGCCAATTTAACACAAAGTTCAAAATATTCCAATTTCAAAATAGGGTCCAGAATGAACAATGTAGGCATTCCTGGCACTAAACTAACATTTCCTCTGTTCATTAGTTATGTTTTGAGGCTTTACAAATAAATTCCATTTTGATTTTTTATTCACATAATGAATTTTTATTCACACCAAAAAATAGAAGATTTACTGTTATGCAATACTGTAATAATTGTATAAATATCATCACCATATTTGTGAATGTATATTAGACCCACCAGCTGGTGTGTATTAGACGTGTGAGGTCGTTTGTTTACTCTTGAATATCGGCAAAAATTTAACATTTCTGCTACTTTGAGCTCAGTTTCAAGCCATTTCCAGTGCTAAAACTAATCAAAATCATCTCTATTTCTGTAATATGTCGTCCATTCTATCAAATGAGACCAAGAAATCGCAAATACAACTATAAAAAACATACGAAAAAACACTGCAAAGTTGCTATTTTAATCGAAAAATCATGATTTCATTTTTTTTCTCTCATTATACACAGTGTGCTGCAGGATCTGTTTTATGTGGTGCACACATACCACATAGATGTATTCTCTCATATCTAGGCCCAAATGTACCACTCACAGTTTATCAGAGTGAGCTGAGCTCATGGCGTAGATCTACGGTTTGGACCCTGAACGTAAAGCCGTAGATCTACGGGACGAACCCTGAAAGGGTTAAGTTTGTTTGGAGCTTTAAACTTTATTAAAATGGTAATGTAAAATCTACTTTATTTTAATTGATTTTTTCTGCGTTAACAGATGCAAGCTGCCAAGAAACACTATAAATGGCTGGAGAGGAGTCTGGGTAATGAAGTTTTTAGCAGGCTGGTAGACCAGCATGTAGGAGATATAATGCTCTCCCTGCTGAAGATTGTACATGATAATGATCCCATTGTACAGAATGAAGTGATTGTACTACCAAATCCTCCATATTTTTCCCCAGCTGTGATACAGAATACTTTGGAATTTTTAGGCAGAATATTTGGAGAGGTTAGTAGTTATTATTGTTGCTTACCTGGTAATCTCTCCTAACTAATAAGTCTTTACCTCTTCAACATTTTTGAGTTTTTGGGAGAGTTTTGTGCAACACAGCAGCTGTTTAAGAGGAGGTACTGTGTTGTTGTATGTGTGTGGAGGAGAAACTTGAGGAAGTACTGTGTTGTTGTATGTGTGTGGAGGAGAAACTTGAGGAAGTACTGTGTTGTTGTATGTGTGTGGAGGAGAAACTTGAGGAAGTACTGTGTTGTTGTATGTGTGTGGAGGAGAAACTTGAGGAAGTACTGTGTTGTTGTATGTGTGTGGAGGAGAAACTTGAGGAAGTACTGTGTTGTTGTATGTGTGTGGAGGAGAAACTTGAGGAAGTACTGTGTTGTATGTGTGTGGAGGAGAAACTTGAGGAAGTACTGTGTTGTTGTATGTGTGTGGAGGAGAAACTTGAGGAAGTACTGTGTTGTTGTATGTGTGTGGAGGAGAAACTTGTGGAAGTACTGTGTTGTTGTATGTGTGTGGAGGAGAAACTTGTGGAAGTACTGTGTTGTTGTATGTGTGTGGAGGAGAAACTTGAGGAAGTACTGTGTTGTATGTGTGTGGAGGAGAAACTTGAGGAAGTACTGTGTTGTTGTATGTGTGTGGAGGAGAAACTTGAGGAAGTACTGTGTTGTTGTATGTGTGTGGAGGAGAAACTTGAGGAAGTACTGTGTTGTTGTATGTGTGTGGAGGAGAAACTTGTGGAAGTACTGTGTTGTTGTATGTGTGTGGAGGAGAAACTTGTGGAAGTACTGTGTTGTTGTATGTGTGTGGAGGAGAAACTTGAGGAAGTACTGTGTTGTATGTGTGTGGAGGAGAAACTTGAGGAAGTACTGTGTTGTTGTATGTGTGTGGAGGAGAAACTTGAGGAAGTACTGTGTTGTTGTATGTGTGTGGAGGAGAAACTTGAGGAAGTACTGTGTTGTTGTATGTGTGTGGAGGAGAAACTTGAGGAAGTACTGTGTTGTTGTATGTGTGTGGAGGAGAAACTTGTGGAAGTACTGTGTTGTTGTATGTGTGTGGAGGAGAAACTTGTGGAAGTACTGTGTTGTTGTATGTGTGTGGAGGAGAAACTTGAGGAAGTACTGTGTTGTATGTGTGTGGAGGAGAATTTGAGGAAGTGCATGTGGAAGAGAAACTTGAGGAAGTACTGTGTTGTTGTATGTGTGTGGAGGAGAAACTTGGAAAAATATTTTGCACTCTGGTGGGATTACTGGTCTTTGCTTTATAAACCTGTAGGATGGCAGATAAATACTACGGATTTTTACTTATATTCACTATGCATCTTCCTCTTTTTCCCCCAGTGTGCTGCTTCTTATTCCTCTAATATTTCCACTCCAGTATATTATGGTAAACTGTGCTGCAGGGCCAGTGATCCCTGGAGTCAATGAAATGCATATTCCATGCTATTGTGGTGGGTGTGGGTGGGTGTGAGTTAGACCTGATAGCTTGTGCTACCAGGTCGGTTGCCGTGTTCCTCCCTTAAGTCAATGTGACCTGACCTGACTAGGTTGGGTGCATTGGCTTAAGCCGGTAGGAGACTTGGACCTGCCTCGCATGGGCCAGTAGGCCTTCTGCAGTGTTCCTTCGTTCTTATGTTCTTCTTATGTATGTAAAGATACATACAACCAGGAGAAAGCTAAGGTGGACCTGGCACTCCCTGGTAACCAGGGAGGAGCTAGGGTGGACCTGGCACTCCCTGGTAGCCAGGGAGGACCTGGCACTCCCTGGTAACCAGGGAGGAGCTAAGGAGGACCTGGCACTCCCTGGGAACCAGGGAGGAGCTAGGGAGGACCTGACACTTCCTGGTAACCAGGGAATAATTCCTCGATTATTAGTAGCCACAGTGGTGTCAAATCCACTAAACTTGGGGTCTGTATCACTTTCCTCGATTAAGAGAGTGTTAATACAACGAGGCGTGAATGAATCCTGGGGGTTTGCCATGATGTTTACCCAAGATGGAGCTGAAACTAACTGGTGCTACCATGAGGGGTCCCTGATTTTTTCATACTGTACACACTGAGTCCACAGACCCATTCTTTCATATCTAGGCCACTGAGGCCTATTGAGCCAAATTTGAAGTCAGGAAAAATAAAACAATGATACAGTGTATACGTTTGGAGCGCTAGCGATAAGAACGTAGATCTATGTTTGGACAGTTAAGGAGTTAAACAATCAGGGTAACTTAACATTCCTGTCTGAGGTCTCTTGTTAGTGGAAAAGAAGTTATGAATGCAAATATTAATCTGAGTTTTTTGGGCATAAATATGAAGGGAAAAACAGGAAAGTATTAATAGAGCTTTATTTCTGTTCTCCCAGGACTGTCCACTAGTAGCTGTTCTTGCCAAAAGAAGATCAGAACTACATAAAGTATTTCAAGGTGTTGTGGAGTACTTAGCCAACAACTGTACTTTACACACTGCACGTCTTGCTCTGTCGTCTGCAGCTGCTCTCGTTCATTCATTATTACCTCATCTTGAAGATAAACTGAAGGATGTCTCTACTTGTATCATCCGATACTTGGTTCATCTGCTCACCTCTTACACCTCCTCCCTTCAGAAATTGGCTCCATATTTGGCAGGTATGTAAAAAGAAAATATACACTTTACTGTGTCTGAATTATGCATTATTAAATTCTGTATTTGATAAAGTTTCTTTTTTTAAGATTCTGTGCCAGTGCTCAGATGTTCTTAGAACAGGTTCACTAGGAATAAAAATTAAAAAAAAATATATTCTTTTATAATTTTTTATGAGAAATTTTTTTTAATAGCCAAGTTGGTCAAGCAAGCCGAAATCTTTCTTTTTTCAACACACTGACCATCTCCTTCCGAGGCAGGGTGACCTGAAAAAGAAACACTTTCACCATCATTCACACCATCACTGTCTTGCCAGAGGCACACAGATGTTCAGATATCCCTCTATATAACAAATATCCCAAACCCCTCCTTCAGAGTGCAGGCATTTTACTTCCCACCTCCAGGTCTCAAGTCCTGCTAACCAGTTTCCCTCAATCCCTTCACAAAATGTTACCTTGCTCACATTCCAACAGCTTGTCAAGTTCAATAACCACTTGCCTGCACTCCTAGCACGCTCACACATGCCTGCTATATGTCCAAGTCCCTTTGCACACAAAATCTCCTTTACCTCCTCCCACCATCCTTACCTAGGATGACCCCTATCCTGCTTACCCTCCACTACAGATTTATATGTTCTTCAAATCATAGTACATGTATTTTGTTCCATCCTCTCTGAATGACCAAACCACTTCAACAAACCCTCCTCAGCCCTCTGGATAATACTTTTAGTAACTCCATACCTGCTAATCTCCAAACTATGAATTCTCTGCATAATATTCACACCACACACTGCCCTTAGGCACAATATCTCTACTGCCTCCAGCCTCCTCCCAGGTGTAACATTTACAACTCATACTTCACATTAAGGTAGGAGGAGGTAGTTAGGGTAAGATATATAGCAAGTCAGATTTGCTTTAAAAATAACTTTTCAAGTACAGTGGTCTCTCGTTTTTCGTAATTAATCCGTTCCTGGAGCTGTTACTGTATACGAAATTTACGATTTGCAAATCAATTTTCCCTATAAGAAATAATGTAAATACAATTAATCCGTTCCTGACACCCAGAAGTATTAAAACAAAAAATTTTTTTACATGAAATATACATATAGTACATAAACAATACAATGGGAAAAGATGAATGAAACATTAACAGCATAACACTTACCTTTATTGGAGATTCTTCTTAGTGTATGGGAGACTGGAAGTGGAGAGAGATTGGATTGTTTACAGTTTGGAAGGGGAATCCCCTTCCAGCAACACCTCAGGTACCAATTGCTTCTCTGGGATTGCTTCTCTTCTCTGTTTCTTAATGCCACTAGGACCACCTTGAGAGTCACTCTAGTCCTGTCTCGCAAAGTAAATGTGGAGAGAGCTCTGTTTCTAGCGTCTAACACTTCCCGAAAATGGCCCAAGACTTTGTCACTGTACATATTTCTCACCTTCTTTACCATAGGCTTGGAACTAGGAGCTTTCTTTGGAGCCATGGTAGCTTATTTAGTAATTGCAAGCACTAAAATGAGTGGAATATTATGAAATATTTTGTAGGAGCGCTTCAGGGGACCTTCACTCACTGGTAAACAATGCCAGACTGGCTGGGTAGGGAGGCCTCCCCGGCTCACACCGTGCGTGGACGAACTACTATTGCGAGTCAACCTATGAAAAGCGAGTCCATGTTTATACGAAAATACACCTATGATTGGCAAAATTTACGATTGCCGAGAACTACGAAAAGCGAGGGACCACTGTATGTATTTATTTTATGTTTTGATAGAAAAATTTCGTGGATTAAAGAAGTATGGATTTCTGGGTACAATCTATTTAGATGTAACGAAAGAAGTGGGCAACAAGTGGAAGTAGACTTTTACGTTAAATACTGAACACTTCAAATGATGTCAAAGATTTAGCAGTCAAAATGGAAGACTAGAGCCTAGAGTTCCGCAGGGAAGTGTCCTTGGTCCCCTGCTCTTCCTCATATACATCAATGATCTTCCAAACGTATCCCAACACCTGAAACCCGTTCTCTTTGCTGACGACACGACTTATGTCATCTCTCACCCTAATCTTGCCACCCTCAACACCATTGTTAACGAGGAGCTGATCAAAATATCGACTTGGATGACAGCCAATAAACTTATGCTTAACACTGACAAAACCTACTATATTATGTTTGGTAGCAGAGCAGGAGATGCACAAATTAACATTAAGATCGACAACACTCTAATTACCAGACATAATGAGGGCAAATTCCTAGGCCTATACCTTGACAACAACCTGAATTTCAGCACCCATATCCAACACATAACCAAAAAAGTATCCAAAACAGTTGGGATCCTCTCCAAGATACGATACTACGTGCCACAAAATGCCCTTCTCACACTATACCACTCACTCATTTATCCATACCTCACCTATGCTATTTGTGCTTGGGGATCAACTGCAGCAACACACCTAAAGCCAATAATAACCCAACAAAAAGCTGCAGTAAGAATAATCACTAAATCCCATCCCTGGCAACACACCCCCCACTCTTCATAGATCTAAACTTACTCCCTGTTCAGTACATCCACACTTACTACTGTGCAATCTACATCTACAGGACCTTAAACTCCAATATCAACCTTGACCTAAAATGCTTTCTTGATAGTTGTGACAGAACCCACAGGCATAACACCAGACACAAACATCTCTACGACATTCCCCATGTCCGACTAAACCTTTACAAAAATTCAATGTATGTCAAAGGCCCTAAAATCTGGAACACCCTACCTGAGAACTCTAGAACTGCAGACACATTCATCACCTTCAAAACTACCATTAGAAAACATCTTATCTCCCTGATAAACCCCATCAACTAACTACACGAATACCACCTGGTGGTTCACACTTACTCACTCACCCATTTGACCATAAACAGAAATATTAATCTCAATCTTAAAATAATGAATCCTATGATACTCCAATACTGAAACTATGTACTGTGCCAAAACAAAAGCATTCACATTGCTAAACTCACAAACTAGTATTTAGTCACTTAGCCATAATACCAACTTACCTCATAATTTGTAATATTTTAAAATAAAGAATTAAACTAAGTCTGCCCGAAATGCCTAGCCATGCTAGGCGTTCTAGTGGTACACTCTGTAATCATTATTTAACTACATGTAAACCACACAACAACCAAATTCTGTAAATTCAACATTGTAATCTTTATAGAGAATAAACTTTGAATTTGAATTTGAATTTGTTGTGCCTGTGTATAAACCATTGGATACACCCTCCCAGCAGTTCAAGGACCAGTTATTGGAGATCAAACATTGTCTTAAAAAGCTACCAAACAGCACATGGGAGCTTCATTTTAAGTAATCTTAAATAGAGGAATATAGCAAGGATTGCAATTGCAGGGAGAGTCACTGGAACTAGCTTGAAGCAACAATCTCACTCAGCAGATTTATTAAACCTCTGAATTAACTTTGCCTTAAGCCAGCAGGTTGCTGAAGTGACCAGACTGGGGAAAACACCCTAGACCTTATATTTACAAACAAAGAGGTTGAGACCTGCTTGCATAGAGGCCTGGGACAGATGAACATCAGCCATGAGGCTGAATTTAATAAGCCATTTTCAGAAAGAACATCAACTGTGACCAAATAAATTGTGACCTAAATAAGATAAGCTGGAAAGATGATATGACAATCATATATCTAAATTAGTTCCTTGGGAAGATGAAGTCACTGGCATTCAAAGTTTGTGCCAGACACTTGTCTCCTCAGCAGAGGAGAAAATACAAACTTGAGAGATGCGCTTCCTCTGCAAGCAAAGGTGACTCTGAAGAATGAGGGATGTGTAGAACATTAAGCACAGACTTATTACATTATGTAGTCAGGAAAGACTGAGGGAGCTAAGAGCTATAAGTAAAAATGGAATAAATCCCTGATAACTATAATGAAATGAGTGAAAATTGAAGTCACAGTATAATTGTGAGTTTAGTGAACCACTTATCAGTCTACAGATTGAAGATACTAAGAAGTTTAAGTGAAACTGATGATATTGCCAACATCATGATTTCTGATGTAACCCTGTCCTTGTATGACTTAAAAGCAACCATTGACAGCATGCCAGTGCACCCTGCCCCTGGCCCAGACTCTTGGAAATACTACTACTTCTTTCAACAAACTGGGGGGTATCCCACCAAGGCAGGGTGGTTCAAAAAGACAAACAAAAGTTTCTCTTTTTAACTTTAGTAATGTATACAGAAGAAGGGGTTACTCACTCCTTGCTCCAGGCATGTCAGTCACCTCTTGCGACATGCATTGGCTTACGGTGAAAGAATTCTGTTCTATTCCCCCATGGAGATATGAGGAAATAAACAAGAACTAGTAAGAAAATAGAAGAAAACCCAGAGTGGTGTGTATATATGTATGTATGTACATGCACATGTGGTATGACTTAAGTGTCAGTAGAAGTAGCAAGACATACCTGAAATCTTGCATGTTTATGTAAAACAATTACAGGCTTCAATTTTATACTCATTTGGCAGGACAGTAGTACCTTCCTGGGCAGTTGCTGTTTACCAACCTACTACCTAGGTCTCTTGGAACTTGTATCCATCAAAAATTACAAGACATTATCTCAGGCCTTCAGTACTCTTTGGAGGAGGAGCCTGGACACTGGTGTTATACTACAGTCATTGAAAATTACCAGTAATACCCCACTTCACAAAGGTGGTTATAAAGTGCTGAAAACTACAGACAATAGCACTAAATAACAAAAAGAGACACAATACCGTGACTGGAACAATACACAGATAAGCCACACATAGGAGAGAGGAGCTTACGATGATGTTTCACTCTGACTTGGACCATTTACAAAGTCACACTAACGAAAAGGAGAGAAGGAGGGAGTATATATAGGCCAGCAGACAGGGATGGGAGAAGAGAGGTAGTAGGAAAGGAGGACAAGAGGTAGTGGTAGAGGTAGTAGTTGTAGTAGTAGTAGTAGTCAGTCAAATACTATGAAAGAGGAGCACTGCAAGGGAGCTAAGGGCCCACAGAGGGTAGAAACAAGAACACAGAGGAGGGGAAAAATAATAATAAAGGACCAAATATCCAAGTCAGAGGAGGAAAGAAAACTCAAAGGAGGAAGAGGAAAGAGGAAAGGGGAAGAGGGAGAAGGGGAAAAAAAGAATCAAGTTAAGTCACAGGTGTTCTGAAGTTTGAATCATTTTGCTATGTAATGGGAAAGGAAGGCATCTACAGAGACAAAGCCAGGACTAAGATTCATACAAGGAAAGTTGTGTGTAAGGGAGGATTCAGCCAAACAGTGACTGTGAAAGTTAGAGGTTAGTAGTATTTGACTGATTCTACTACTACTATTACTACCTCTACCATTACCTCTCTCCTTCCTTTCCTACTGCTTCTCTTGTCCCATCCCTGTCTGCTGGCCTATATATACTCCCTCCTCCTCTCCTTTCTGTTAGTGTGACTGTGTAAATGGTCCAAGTCAGACTGAAATGTCATCATAAGCTCCTCTCTCTGGGTTATTTGTGTACAATAGCACGAACTTTACACATTATCAAAAATTTTTGAATGGGTCCTAAGAAGCAATATTGCCAATCACATGGAATAACAACAGTTGTATAATCCAGGAAAACAGGGGTTTATTGCAGGTCACTTCTGCCTTTCACAATTGCTCGATCATTATGATGCAGTCCTGTATACTCTGGAAGACAAGCTAAATGCTGATGTGGTGTACAATGATTTTGCAAAAGCCTTTTATAAGCACTTGTCACTGGGGTGTAGTAGAGCACAAAATGTGTGTGCAAGAGGAATAACTGGTAAAGTGAGCAGATGTATATTTAACTTCCTAACAAACAGAACCTGGAGGAGTAGTAGTAGTTGTAGTAGTAAACAAATGTGAAGTTGGACGCTGCCACTGTGAAGAATTCTGTTCCTTCAAGCACAGTACTTGCCCCGTTTCTCTTTCTCATTCATATACCTATCATAGACAAGGATGTAAGTCATAGCACCAAAACATTTTGCTGATGACACCAGAATCTCTATGAGAATAACAGCTGTCAAAGGCAGATGTATCAGTTCTACCAAAGGCCTCAGACAACACTTTGATGTTCAGTGAGGACAAGTTTAATTTCCTTCTCTATGGAAGAATAGAGGAATTAAAATGGAGTACAGGATAAACTCAAACTGTCCAATTAAGTTTAAGTTTCATTTTCAAATCTTAAAAGTGAGGATGTCAGAATATATCTCATTCGGTGATGGTAAAAATTTTGCCATTGCTACCACAAAGAAAATGATAGGCTGGATAACTAGAACTTTCAAGATGAGACACTGAGCTAATGATGACAGTCTTCAAGTGTCTTGTTCAGTCTGGGTGCAATACAGCCTTCCCTCACTTAGCGTTGTGTACTTGTTTATTGATGACTCGGACTTATGACGGGCTCTCTGACCAGTATGTACACCTAAATAATGTATATTAGAGCTGATTTTCTATTTTGTTTATTGCAATACACAATACACTACTGTATAAACATTTAAAAACATACCAGAAATGTTATAAATGTTGCAAAGGTGATATTAAAGCAATATCAAAGATGGTTGACACAAACCCACTACCATTATAATATGCTCCTCACTTAGCGACAAATTTGTTTACTGATGCGGTCTTAGGAGCAGAACTCCGTCATTAAGTGAGGAGAGGCTGTACTGCTGTATATTTATGGTCCCCTTCAAGGCAGGTGAGATTACTGTGCTAGAAAACACAGTGAACTTTCACTGCCCATATACATTCATTCAGACTTCTGAGCTACTAGGAAAGCTTTAAGTCTCTTCAGTCATATTGGAAAATCATGGAGGGACATGTCTCAGACCTGCACACCAAAATAACCTGCTATCATAATCATTATCATCATCATAAAACACTATTAATTAGAATGACTCTTTGAATATGCAATATAACCCCCGTGTCCATGGGGGGAGGTATGTTGCAAGCCCTGCCGTGGATACCTGAAACTGTGGATAATAGCGAACCCAATATATAAGTAATTTTTCATTTACACACATACCTATGATAAAATTTAATTGATAAATTGCGCACAATACAGAATTGTCCCTTTTTCATTGATGGAAAATACTTCACGGCTTCTCGTAGGCTTTGAAGAATTGACACCATCACTACTTTTGTGCTTTGGTGTCATTATTAACCAAAATTAAGGCTTATTTTTGGGCCATGGTAAACCATGGATAACTGAAACCATGGATAACTGAAACCATGGATAACTGAAACCATGAAAACCAAATCAGCGGATACCGGGGTTTCGCTGTAATTATTATTTATTTCAGATCAGTGTAATGAGCTTCTGTATAAAGTGTGCTGCTGTGCGCTGGAACATTGCCCTCAACAACTTGCCTCAACAATTCCAACTCTGTTTGCACGGTAAATACCTTGTTATCTATTGAAATATTTGTTCTTAATTTCATTTATATTTACATTGCTTCTGCATAAAAGTTGTATTAGAACTCCACTATTTTCATTGTAAGCTTTCTTGCAGTTCAGTAGAGTACATTTTTCTGAACTGAATAAGACTAAAATGAGTGTAATTTGATTAAAGCTTATGTTTTATGATGTGTTGAAGTTGGCCGAAATTGACGCACTGTTGGCAACATTTGCGCCAAAGTACCAATTAGTATTTTCAGTTTGAGTTTTTCTAAGCCAAATAAAATGCAATTTTTAATGATTTTTGGTATGCATTAGTTAACACAATTACCACATTTTGCAACGATGATATCTTGATTTCAAGCACTAATAATACAGGGGGGCTCTGTTTGTATGGCTCTTAGGCTCCTAACCCTGTACAGTAAGAAAAATCATTGTAAATGCATTATTGAATGTGTCTACAATGCATGATAACATGTTTACACTATCGTATATTAAGTGCTTAATACAGCGAGACATAAAAAAGACAAAAAATAAAATAAATACACAGTACATACAATATTTCTTTCTTTCAACAAACCAGCCGTATCCCGCTGAGGCAGGGTGGCCCAAAAAGAAAAACGAAAGTTTCTCTTTTTAAATTTAGCAATTTATACAGGAGAAGGGGTTACTAGCCCCTTGCTCCCGGCATTTCAGTCGCCTCTTACAACACTCATGGCTTACTGAGGAAGAATTCTGTTCCACATTCCCATGACGATAAAAGGAAATAAACAAGAACAAGAACTAGAAAGAAAATAGAAGAAACCCTATAGGGGTATGTATATATATGCTTGTACAAGTATGTGTAGTGTGACCTAAGTGTAAGTAGAAGTAGCAAGACGTACTTGAAATCTTGCATGTTTATGAGACAGAGAAAAAGATCACCAGCAATCCTACCATCGTAGTACATACAATATTTATTATTTTTTTATTAACACACTGGCCGATTCCCACCAAGGCAGGGTGGCCCGAAAAAGAAAAGCTTTCACCATCATTTTTTTTATAAAAGTGTGTATTAGGTCTTAAAATATTTCTTTAGTTAAATACTCAAATCCAGTACGGAAAATTTTAAAGATGTTTCTTATTATTTGATATTCTGTAAATTTCTATTTAGAGTTTGTCATGGCCACGCTAGCATGAGATTTGTCTGTAGAAACTTGCATTTGTGGTCATAGTGGTGCCGATGCTAACCTTCCTTTTTTTTTTTTTTTTTTTTATCACACCGGCCGATTCCCACCAAGGCAGGGTGGCCCGAAAAAGAAAAACTTTCACCATCATTCACTCCATCACTGTCTTGCCAGAAGGGTGCTTTACACTACAGTTTTTAAACTGCAACATTAACACCCCTCCTTCAGAGTGCAGGCACTGTACTTCCCATCTCCAGGACTCAAGTCTGGCCTGCCGGTTTCCCTGAACCCCTTCATAAATGTTACTTTGCTCACACTCCAACAGCACGTCAAGTATTAAAAACCATTTGTCTCCATTCACTCCTATCAAACACGCTCACGCATGCCTGCTGGAAGTCCAAGCCCCTCGCACACAAAACCTCCTTTACCCCCTCCCTCCAACCTTTCCTAGGCCGCCCCCTACCCCGCCTTCCTTCCACTACAGACTGATACACTCTTGAAGTTATTCTGTTTCGCTCCATTCTCTCCACATGTCCGAACCACCTCAACAACCCTTCCTCAGCCCTCTGGACAACAGTTTTGGTAATCCCGCACCTCCTCCTAACTTCCAAACTACGAATTCTCTGCATTACATTCACACCACACACCGCTCTCAGACACGACATCTCCACTGCCTCCAGCCTTCTCCTCGCTGCAACATTCATCACCCATGCTTCACACCCATATAAGAGCGTTGGTAAAACTATACTCTCATACATTCCCCTCTTTGCCTCCAAGGACAAAGTTCTTTGTCTCCACAGACTCCTAAGTGCACCACTCACCCTTTTCCCCTCATCAATTCTATGATTCACCTCATCTTTCATAGACCCATCCACTGACACGTCCACTCCCAGATATCTGAATACATTCACCTCCTCCATACTCTCTCCCTCCAATCTGATATCCAATCTTTCATCACCTAATCTTTTTGTTATCTTCATAACCTTACTCTTCCCTGTATTCACTTTCAATTTTCTTCTTTTGCACACCCTACCAAATTCATCCACCAATCTCTGCAACTTCTCTTCAGAATCTCCCAAGAGCACAGTGTCATCAGCAAAGAGCAACTGTGACAACTCCCACTTTGTGTGTGATTCTTTATCTTTTAACTCCACGCCTCTTGCCAAGACCCTCGCATTTACTTCTCTTACAACCCCATCTATAAATATATTAAACAACCACGGTGACATCACACATCCTTGTCTAAGGCCTACTTTTACTGGGAAATAATTTCCCTCTTTCCTGCATACTCTAACTTGAGCCTCACTATCCTCGTAAAAACTCTTCACTGCTTTCAGTAACCTACCTCCTATACCATACACCTGCAACATCTGCCACATTGCCCCCCTATCCACCCTGTCATACGCCTTTTCCAAATCCATAAATGCCACAAAGACCTCTTTAGCCTTATCTAAATACTGTTCACTTATATATTTCACCTTCCTATGGTGTATAAATATACCTAGTTGGATGAATCTTATTGTAGCTAGTTGGCCCATTGGCTAACGTGCTGGTCTGGAGTTTTACGACTCTCTGATCGCTGGTTCTAACCCCACCTGTGGTATTTTTTTTCTATTCACTGTATCATAATATTTTTTTAGGTATTTATAATAATGTGTGTTTGTCTTTACAGTTTGTTAGCGCTGACAAAGATAACTTCATCTGTTAAGGAGTCAACCCTTAGTGTAATTCATATTATTTTCTTCTGCAACAATGTGCAAGTTCAGCAAGTTGTGTCAAGTTTACCACCATTACCAGATAATGAGTAAGTTGACATACCAAGTTATTATGACAGTCAGACATATTACCAGATGATGAGTAAGGTGACATACCAAGTTATTATGACAGTCAGACATATTACCAGATAATGAGTAAGTTGACATACCAAGTTATTATGACAGTCAGACATATTACCAGATGATGAGTAAGGTGACATACCAAGTTATTATGACAGTCAGACATATTACCAGATAATGAGTAAGTTGACATACCAAGTTATTATGACAGTCAGACATATTACCAGATGATGAGTAAGGTGACATACATACCAAATTATTATGACAGACATAATACCAGATGATAAGATGTCATACCAAGTTATTATGATAGGTATACCTATTCATGGACATCCAGGAAGTTGCTGTCATCAAGGTGCTACTCTGACAACCTGACACTAAGGCAAGAAAGTCATTATCATGTAGGAGTGACAGTAGAACTAATATAGTTATTATTATTATTACAGTGGACCCTCGCATAACGTTGGCATCACATAACGTTAAATTCGCATAACGATACTTTTAATGCTAACATTTTCCCTCGGATAACGTTAAAAAACTCGCTTAACAATATTTGTTCTCGGGTACCAATTAATATCGTTATGCGAGGGTCCACTGTATTATTATTATTATTATTATTTTGATAAGAAAATCATTTATTTTCAGTATGATAAAGTTTAGTTTATATGTGTTTATCAGTATGATAAAGTTTAGTTTATATGTTACTTGTTGACTTGTCTTCATTGTCATGGCTAACATGTGCAGTAGGGCTCTGCTTTACGGCGTTCTGCTAATATGGCGATTTCAGATTATGACCAAAACTCTCCATACAGATCCCCGTCTTTCTAATACGCCACGCACCACCCAGTTTGTTTACATTTTCCATGAGCACCGCATCTCTCCATTATGTCTGGAAACGTTCCAGAAATTCAAGTGTTTGAAAGTTATTTCTTATTTTATATATATAGTGGATCCTCGCCTAACGATATTAATCCATTCCTGAGAGCTCATCATTAGCCGAATTAATTTTCCCATAAGAAATAATGGAAATCAAATTAATTCGTTCCTGACACCGCAAAGTATGAAAAAATAAAAATTACCACATGAAATATACATTTTTATACACACAAACAGAAGAAGAAATGCACAATTACTACTGTACTAAATAAAGAATACATGACACTTACCTTTATTGAAGATCTGGTGATGATTGATGGGATGGGAGGAAGGGAGATAGTGGAAGTTGTTGTTGTTTGGAAGGGGAATCCCCTTCCATGAGGACTTGAGGTAGCAAGCCCTTTTCTGGGTTACTTCCGTTCTGCTTTTAATGCCACTAGGACCAGCTTGAGAGTCACTGGACCTCTGTTACACCAAAAATCTGTCCATAGAGCTCTGTACCTCACGTTTCTTTAAGATTTTCCTAAAGTAGTTCACAACTTTGTCATTGTAAAAGTCACCAGCATGGCTTGCAATAGCTGTGTCAAGATGATTTTCCTCCATAAAGGTTTGCACATTTGACCACATTGTACACATTTCCTTAATTTCCTCAGTTGTGGCACTTTTTGCAAGAACAACTTCCTTGATTACCGTTTTGTTGGCCAAGATAGTAGCGATGGTTGATTGGGGTTTGGTATACAACCTGCCCAGCTCTGAGACACGCACTCCACTTTCGTACTTCGCAGTTATCTCTCTCTTCATTTCCATACTAATTCTCACCTTTTTTACCACAGGGTTGGCACTAGAGTGTTAGAGGTATTGGGAAGATGGAGGGAATATTTTGAGGAATTGTTAAATGTTGATGAAGATAGGGAAGCTGTGATTTCGTGTATAGGGCAAGGAGGAATAACATCTTGTAGGAGTGAGGAAGAGCCAGTTGTGAGTGTGGGGGAAGTTCGTGAGGCAGTAGGTAAAATGAAAGGGGGTAAGGCAGCCGGGATTGATGGGATAAAGATAGAAATGTTAAAAGCAGGTGGGGATATAGTTTTGGAGTGGTTGGTGCAATTATTTAATAAATGTATGGAAGAGGGTAAGGTACCTAGGGATTGGCAGAGAGCATGCATAGTTCCTTTGTATAAAGGCAAAGGGGATAAAAGAAAGTGCAAAAATTATAGGGGGATAAGTCTGTTGAGTGTACCTGGTAAAGTGTATGGTAGAGTTATAATTGAAAGAAAGAAGAGTAAGACGGAGAATAGGATAGCAGATGAACAAGGAGGCTTTAGGAAAGGTAGGGGGTGTGTGGACCAGGTGTTTACAGTGAAACATATAAGTGAACAGTATTTAGATAAGGCTAAAGAGGTCTTTGTGGCATTTATGGATTTGGAAAAGGCGTATGACAGGGTGGATAGGGGGGCAATGTGGCAGATGTTGCAAGTGTATGGTGTAGGAGGTAGGTTACTGAAAGCAGTGAAGAGTTTTTACGAGGATAGTGAGGCTCAAGTTAGAGTATGTAGGAAAGAGGGAAATTTTTTCCCAGTAAAAGTAGGCCTTAGACAAGGATGTGTGATGTCACCGTGGTTGTTTAATATATTTATAGATGGGGTTGTAAGAGAAGTAAATGCGAGGGTCTTGGCAAGAGGCGTGGAGTTAAAAGATAAAGAATCACACACAAAGTGGGAGTTGTCACAGCTGCTCTTTGCTGATGACACTGTGCTCTTGGGAGATTCTGAAGAGAAGCTGCAGAGATTGGTGGATGAATTTGGTAGGGTGTGCAAAAGAAGAAAATTAAAGGTGAATACAGGAAAGAGTAAGGTTATGAGGATAACAAAAAGATTAGGTGATGAAAGATTTAATATCAGATTGGAGGGAGAGAGTATGGAGGAGGTGAACGTATTCAGATATTTGGGAGTGGACGTGTCAGCGGATGGGTCTATGAAAGATGAGGTGAATCATAGAATTGATGAGGGAAAAAGAGTGAGTGGTGCACTTAGGAGTCTGTGGAGACAAAGAACTTTGTCCTTGGAGGCAAAGAGGGGAATGTATGAGAGTATAGTTTTACCAACGCTCTTATATGGGTGTGAAGCGTGGGTGATGAATGTTGCAGCGAGGAGAAGGCTGGAGGCAGTGGAGATGTCATGTCTGAGGGCAATGTGTGGTGTGAATATAATGCAGAGAATTCGTAGTTTGGAAGTTAGGAGGAGGTGCGGGATTACCAAAACTGTTGTCCAGAGGGCTGAGGAAGGGTTGTTGAGGTGGTTCGGACATGTAGAGAGAATGGAGCGAAACAGAATGACTTCAAGAGTGTATCAGTCTGTAGTGGAAGGAAGGCGGGGTAGGGGTCGGCCTAGGAAGGGTTGGAGGGAGGGGGTAAAGGAGGTTTTGTGTGCGAGGGCCTTGGACTTCCAGCAGGCATGCGTGAGCGTGTTTGATAGGAGTGAATGGAGACAAATGGTTTTTAATACTTGACGTGCTGTTGGAGTGTGAGCAAAGTAACATTTATGAAGGGATTCAGGGAAACCGGCAGGCCGGACTTGAGTCTTGGAGATGGGAAGTACAGTGCCTGCACTCTGAAGGAGGGGTGTTAATGTTGCAGTTTAAAAACTGTAGTGTAAAGCACCCTTCTGGCAAGACAGTGATGGAGTGAATGATGGTGAAAGTTTTTCTTTTTCGGGCCACCCTGCCTTGGTGGGAATCGGCCAGTGTGATAATAAAAAAAAAATAATAATTGGCACTAGAAGCTTTCTTGGGGCCCATGGTGACTTATTTTGCAATTACAAGCACTAAAAACACTGGGATAATGTGAAATGTACCGAATGTATGCGTAGATGCGACTGCACTGGCTGGCTTGTAAACACTGGCACCCACGGGGCAGCTGAGGCGCACTCAGGCCACACGTGGACAGGTCCCGGACGAATCACGTTGGGCGAGTTTTTTATCATTAGGCGGGGAAAATTTTTTATGCTCAAAAGCTTCGTTAGGCAGATTTAACGTTATGCGATACATTAGTTAGGCAAAGGTCCACTGTACTCTGATAATTATATTTTTGTGTACATGTACCTAAGTAAACTTACACACTGTGCTGGCATGCAGGTACACATTAAAATCACCAAGAGTGTCTTATTAGTCTTGAAGACACCATTTTTTTTTTTCAAGAAGTCGGCCATCTCCCACCGAGGCAGGGTGACCCAAAGAGAAAGAAAATCCCCAAAAAGAAAATACTTTCATCATCATTCAACACTTTCACCTCACTCCCTGAATCCCTTCACTAAATATACCCTGCTCACACTCCAACAGATCGTCAGGTCCCAAATACCATTTGTCTCCATTCACTCCTATCTAACACGCTCAAGCACGCTTGCTGGAAGTCCAAACCCCTCTCCCACAACACCTCCTTTACCCCCCTCCCTCCAACCTTTTCAAGGACGACCCCTACCCCCGCCTTCCTTCCCCTACAGATTTATATGCTTCCATGTCATTCTACTTTGATCCAATTTCTCTAAATGACCAAACCACCTCAACAAACCCTCTTTAGCCCTCTGACTAATACTTTTATTAACTCCACACCTTCTCCTAATTTCCACACTCCGAATTTTCTGCATAATATTTACACCACACATTGCTCTTAAACAGGACATCTCCACTGCCTCCAACCGCCTCCTTGCTGCAGCATTACAACCCAAGCTTCACACCCATATAAGAGTGTTGGTACTACTATACTTTCATACATTCCCTTCTTTGCCTCCATAGATAACATTTTTTGCCTCCACATATACCTCAATGCACCACTCACCTTTTTTCCTTCATCAGTTCTATGATTAACCTCATCCTTCATAAATCCATCCGCTGACATGTCAACTCCCAAATATCTGAAAACATTCACTTCTTCCATACTCCTCCTCCCTAATTTGATATCCAATTTTTCTTTATGTAAGTCATTTGATACTCTCATCACTGTACTCTTTTCTATGTTCACTTTCAACTTTCTACCTTTACACACACTCCCAAATTCGTCCACTAACCTTTGCAATTTTTCTTTAGAATCTCCCATAAGCACAGTATCATCAGCAAAAAGTAACTGTGTCACTTCCCATTTTGTATTTAATTCCCCATAATTTAATCCCACCCCTTTCCCGAACACCCTAGTATTTACTTCTTTTGCAACCCCATCTATAAATATATTAAACAACCATGGTGACATTACACATCCCTGTCTAAGACCTACTTTTACCAGGAAGTAATCTCCCTCTCTTCTACACACCCTAACCTGAGCCTCTCTGTCCTCATAAAAACTCTTGACAGCATTTAGTAACTTACCACCTATTCCATATACTTGCAACATCTGCCACATTGCTCCCCTTCCACTCTATCATATGCCTTTTCTAAATCCATAAATGCAATAAGAACTTCCCTACCTTTATCTAAATACTGTTCACATATATGCTTCAATGTACACATCTACACATCCCCTACCCACTCTAAAACCTCCTTGCTCATCCACAATTCTACATTCTGTCTTAGCTTAATTCTTTCAATTATAACCCTACTGTACACCTTTCCTGGTATACTCAGTAAACTTATTCCTCTATAATTTTTACAATCTCTTTTGTCCTCCTTCCCTTTGTATAAAGGGACTATACTCGCTCTCCGCCAATCCCTAGGTACCTTCCCTTCTTTCATACATTTATTAAGCAAAAATACCAACCACTCCAACACTATGTACCCCCCTGCTTTTAACATTTCTGTCATGATCCCGTCAGTTCCAGCTGCTTCATTCTACATAATGCCTCACGCACCTCCCCCACACTCACATCCTGCTCTTCTTCACTTCTAAAAGATGGTATACCTTCCTGGCCAGTGCATGATATTACTGCCTCTCTTACTTTGTTGACATTTAAAAGTTCCTCAAAATTTTTCTCGCCATTTACCCAATACCTCCATCTTCCCATCTACTAACTCCCCTACTCTGTTTTTAACTGACAAATCCATTCGTTCCCTAGGCTTTGTTAACTTGTTTAACTCACTGTGAAATTTTTTCTTATTTTCATTAAAATTTCTTGACAGTGCCTCTCCCACTCTATCATCCACTCTCCTTTTGCACTCTCTCACCACTCTCTTTACCTTTCTTTTACTCTCCATGTACTCTGTTCTTCTTATAACACTTCTGCTTTGTAAAAACCTCTCATAAGCTACCTTTTTCTCTTTTATCACACCCTTTACTTCATCATTCCACCAATCACTCCTCTTTCCTCCTGCACCCACCCTCCTATAACCACAAACTTCTTCCCCACATTCTAATACTGCATTTTTAAAACTATTCCAACCCTTTTCAACCCTCCCACTACTCATACTTACACCAGCCCACCTTTCTGCCAATAGTTGCTTATATTTCACTCGAACTTCCTCCTCCCTTAGTTTATACTCTTTCACCTCCCTCTTACTTGTTGCCATTTTCCTCTTATCCCATGTACCTCTTACTCTAACTGTAGCTACAGCTAGATAATGATCCAATATATCAGTTGCCCCTCTATAAACATGTACATCCTGGAGCCTACCCATCAACCTTTTATCCACCAATACATAATCTAATAAACTACTTTCATTACGTGCTATATCATTTTTTTTCAACAAGTCGGCCGTCTCCCACCAAGGCCAAAAAAGAAAGAAAATCCCCAAAAAGAAAATACTTTCATCATCATTCAACACTTTCACCACACTCACACATTATCACTGTTTTTGCAGAGGTGCTCAGAATACAACAGTTTAGAAGCATACACATATAAAGATACACAACATATCCTTCCAAACTGCCAATATCCCAAACCCCTCCTTTAAAGTGCAGGCATTTTACTTCCCATTTCCAGGACTCAAGTCCGACTATATGAAAATAATCGGTTTCCCTGAATCCCTTCACTAAATATTACCCTGCTCACACTCCAACAGATCGTCAGGTCCCAAGTACCATTCGTCTCCATTCACTCCTATCTAATACGCTCACGCACGCTTGCTGGAAGTCCAAGCCCCTCACCCACAAAACCTCCTTCACCCCCTCTCTCCAACCCTTTCGAGGACGACCCCTACCCCGCCTTCCTTCCCCTATAGATTTATATGCTTTCCATGTCATTCTACTTTGATCCATTCTCTCTAAATGACCAAACCACCTCAACAACCCCTCTTCTGCCCTCTGACTAATACTTTTGTTAACTCCACACCCTTTCCTAATTTCCATACTCCGAATTTTCTGCATAATATTTACACCACACATTGCCCTTAAACAGGACATCTCCACTGCCTCCAACCGTCTCCTCGCTGCTGCATTTACCACCCAAGCTTCACACCCATATAAGAGTGTTGGTACTACTATACTTTCATACATTCCCTTCTTTGCCTCCATAGATAACGTTTTTTGACTCCACATATACCTCAACGCACCACTCACCTTTTTTCCCTCATCAGTTCTATGATTAACCTCATCCTTCATAAATCCATCTGCCGACACGTCAACTCCCAAGTATCTGAAAACATTCACTTCTTCCATCCTCCTCCTCCCCAATTTGATATCCAATTTTTCTTTACCTAAATCATTTGATACCCTCATCACCTTACTTTTTTCTATGTTCACTTTCAACTTTCTACCTTTACACACATTCCCAAACTCATCCACTACCATATCATTCATATATCATATCATACCTTGTATATTTATTTATCCTCTTTTTCATAAAATGTGTATTACTTACTACCGAACCTCTTTCTTCACATAGCTCAATTAAAGGCTCCCCATTTTCATTTACCCCTGTCACCCCAAATTTACCTACTACTTCCTCCACAATATTTTTACCCACTTTACCATTGAAATCCCCAACCACAAGTACTCTCACACTTGGTTCAAAACTCCCCACATATTCCCTCAACATTTCTCAAAATCTCTCTCTCTCCTCTATACTTCTCTCTTCCCCAGGTGCATATACGCTTACTATAACCCACTTCTCACATATAACCTTTATTTTATTCCACATAATCCTTGAATTAATACATTTATAGTCCTTCTTTTCCAGCCATAGCTTATCCTTCAACATTATTGCTACTCCTTCTTTAGCTCTAACTCTGCTTGAAACCCCTGACCTAATCCCATTTATTCCTCTCCACTGAAACTCTCCCACCCCCTTCAGCTTTGTTTCACTTGAAGCCAGGACATCCAGCTTCTTCTCATTCATAACATCCACGATCATCTCTTTCTTATCATTCGCACAACATCCACGCACATTCAGACTTCCCACTTTGACAATTTTCTTCTTCTTATTTTTTTAGTAATAATTACAGGAAAGGGGGTTATTAGCCCATTGTTCCCGGCATTTTAGTTGACTTTTACAGCATGCATGGCATACGGAGAAAGGATTCTTATTCCACTTCCCCATGGATATAAAAGGAAAAGCAATAAGAACAAGAACTAAGATAAAATCAAAGAAAACTCAGATGAGTATGTATAAATAAACGTGTACATGTATGTGTAGTGTGACCTAAGTGTAAGTAGAAGTAGCAAGACGTACCTGTAATCTTGCATATTTATGAGACAGACAAAAGACGCCAGCAATCCTACCATCATGTAAAACAATTACAGGCTTTCGTTTTACACTCACTTGGCAGGACGGAAGTACCTCCCTGGGTGGTTGCTGTCTACCAACCTACTACTCTTCATTTACTGATTCTTTCAACACACCGGCTGTATCCCACCAACGCGGGGTGGCCCAAAAGGAAAAACAAAAGTTTCTCCTTTTACATTTAGTAATATATACAGGAGAAGAGGTTACTAGCCCTTTGCTCCCAGCATTTTAGTCGCCTCTTACAACACGCATGGCTTACGGAGGAAGAATTCTCTTCCACTTCCCCATAGAGATAAGAGGAAATAAACAAGAATAAGAACTAGAAAGAAAATAGAAAATACCCAATGGGGTGTGTAAATATGTGCTTGTACATGTTTGTGTAGTGTGACCTAAGTGTAAGTAGAGGTAGCAAGACGTACCTGAAATCTTGCATGCTCATGAGACAGAAAAAAGGACACCAGCAATCCTACCGTCATGTAAAACAATTACAGGCTTTCATTTTACACTCACTTGGCAGGACGGTAGTACCTCCCTGGGCGGTTGCTGTCTACCAACCTACTACTCTTCATTTACTAATCTTTCTTTCTTTCAACACACCGGCCGTATCCCACCGAGGCAGGGTGGCCCAAAAGAAAAAACCAAAGTTTCTCTTTTCAAATTTAGTAATATATACAGGAGAAGGGGTTACTAGCCCCTTGCTCCCGGCATTTTAGTCGCCTCTTACAACACGCATGGCTTACGGAGGAAGAATTCTCTTCCACTTCCCCATAGAGATAAGAGGAAATAAACAAGAATAAGAACTAGAAAGAAAATAGAAAATACCCAATGGGGTGTGTAAATATGTGCTTGTACATGTTTGTGTAGTGTGACCTAAGTGTAAGTAGAGGTAGCAAGACGTACCTGAAATCTTGCATGCTCATGAGACAGAAAAAAGGACACCAGCAATCCTACCGTCATGTAAAACAATTACAGGCTTTCGTTTTACACTCACTTGGCAGGACGGTAGTACCTCCCTGGGCGGTTGCTGTCTACCAACCTACTACTCTTCATTTACTAATCTTTCTTTCTTTCAACACACCGGCCGTATCCCACCGAGGCAGGGTGGCCCAAAAGAAAAAACCAAAGTTTCTCTTTTCAAATTTAGTAATATATACAGGAGAAGGGGTTACTAGCCCCTTGCTCCTGGCATTTTAGTCGCCTCTTACAACACGCATGGCTTACGGAGGAAGAATTCTGTTTCACTTCCCCATGGAGATAAGAGGAAATAAACAAGAACAAGAACTAGAAAGAAAATCGAAGAAAACCCAGAGGGGTATGTATATATACGCTTGTACATGTATGTGTAGTGTGACCTGAGTGTAAGTAGAAGTAGCAAGACGTACCTGAAATTTTGCATGTTCATGAGACAGAAAAAAGGACACCAACAATCCTACCATCATTTAAAACAATTACAGGCTTTCGTGTTACACTCACTTGGCAGGACGGTAGTACCTCCCTGGGCGGTTGCTGTCTACCAACCTACTACCTAGGCCATTTACTAATATGAAATATTAATACAAAGTTGACACCTTCTTTGATTCCTTAGTAGACATAAGCAGTAGAAATATTACTTATTTTTAAGGTTTAGTTTGTATTAATTTGTTCAAATGCATTGGAACCTCGGTTGTTGGCTGCATTATTTATTGAACAAATCGGTTTTCGAACGAGGAATTTTAGAAAAAATGTCCTGGTTTTCTTGCATTCTCTTGGTTGTCGACCAACAACATGAACGGCTCAGGTCATGTGCTCACAGAATGTGCACTGGACATTGAATCGACAGCAAAAACACTTTTTGAAAGGTGGTTTGAAATCACTTCAGTAAAACGTTTAACCCTCAGGGAGTTCTGGAAAGACCATTTCAATATCCTCACCTGCTTAAGGCTTACTGACAAAGCCTGGGGAAATGTGTCTCCCAGGACTATGCAGTCAGCATGGAAGAAATTGAGGCCTGTCTGTGGCATCCAGGAATTTTGAAGGCTTTGAAGATGAGCCTAAGCTGATAGAGGATATTGTGTACATGGGGAAGACCTTGGGCTTAGAGGTGACTGAAGATGATGTGGAGGAGTTGGTGGAGGAGCATAGAACTGAACTCACCACAAAAGAACTTGTAGACCTTCAGAAGGAGCAGCAGCAGGTTGCAGCAGAGGAGCTGTCATCAAGTGAAAAGGAGGGAAGGGATGATGTGCCCATTGCACTTGTCAAGGAAATGTCTGATAAATGGCATGAAGTGAAGGAGTTTGCTGACAAATACCATTCAGATAAAGCAGTGGCTATCCATCTCTCTAAAATGTACAGCAACAGTGTAATGTCTCAGTTTAAACAAATGGTAAAATGGAGCCTGAAACAAACCTCATTGGACAGATTTTTTACCATCATTGGTCCATACATGTTTCCCATGAGTCTCATATATGTGTTTGTGATTAACTTAGTTGAGTCTTGCATACCAGTCAGTGCATACAGTGTTTACATACCAGTCAATACATGTAGTGTTTACATACCAGTCAATACATGCAGTGTTTACATACCAGTCAATACATGCAGTGTTTACATACCAGTCAATACATGCAGTGTTTACATACCAGTCAATACATGCAGTGTTTACATACCAGTCAATACATGCAGTGTTTACATACCAGTCAATACATGCAGTGTTTACATACCAGTCAGTGCATACAGTGTTTACATACCAGTCAATACATGCAGTGTTTACATACCAGTCAATACATGCAGTGTTTACATACCAGTCAATACATGCAGTGTTTACATACCAGTCAATACATGCAGTGTTTACATACCAGTCAGTGCATACAGTGTTTACATACCAGTCAATACATGCAGTGTTTACATACCAGTCAATACATGCAGTGTTTACATACCAGTCAACACATGCAGTGTTTACATACCAGTCAACACATGCAGTGTTTACATACCAGTCAATACATGCAGTGTTTACATACCAGTCAATACATGCAGTGTTTACATACCAGTCAATACATGCAGTGTTTACATACCAGTCAGTGCATACAGTGTTTACATACCAGTCAATACATGCAGTGTTTACATACCAGTCAATACATGCAGTGTTTACATACCAGTCAATACATGCAGTGTTTACATACCAGTCAGTGCATACAGTGTTTACATACCAGTCAATACATGCAGTGTTTACATACCAGTCAGTGCATACAGTGTTTACATACCAGTCAATACATGCAGTGTTTACATACCAGTCAATACATGCAGTGTTTACATACCAGTCAATACATGCAGTGTTTACATACCAGTCAATACATGCAGTGTTTACATACCAGTCAATACATGCAGTGTTTACATACCAGTCAGTGCATACAGTGTTTACATACCAGTCAATACATGCAGTGTTTACATACCAGTCAATACATGCAGTGTTTACATACCAGTCAATACATGCAGTGTTTACATACCAGTCAATACATGCAGTGTTTACATACCAGTCAATACATGCAGTGTTTACATACCAGTCAATACATGCAGTGTTTACATACCAGTCAATACATGCAGTGTTTACATACCAGTCAGTACATGCAGTGTTTACATACCAGTCAGTACATGCAGTGTTTACATACCGATCAATACATGCAGTGTTTACATACCAGTCAATACATGCAGTGTTTACATACCAGTCAGTACATGCAGTGTTTACATACCGATCAATACATGCAGTGTTTACATACCAGTCAGTACATGCAGTGTTTACATACCAGTCAATACATACAGTGTGTACATACCAGTCAATACATGCAGTGTTTACATACCAGTCAGTACATGCAGTGTTTACATACCAGTCAGTACATGCAGTGTTTACATACCAGTCAGTACATGCAGTGTTTACATATGCTGCTATGTATGATAATTTATTTAACTGTATTTATGTTTACCTGAATAAACTGACTAACTTACTGACTGGCTGTACTGACTTGACTTACTTGACTGACCTACTGGCTACTGATTTACTGACTGGACAAAGTGACTTACTGACTTAACTGACTGTACTGTCTTGTCTTACTGACTTATCTACTGACTTTACTGACCTACTGCCATAATCTCTCCCTTCAATCTGATATCCAATCTTTTGTCACTTATTTTTTTTATCCTCATCACCTTACTCTTTCCTGTATTCACTTTTAATTTCCTTCTTTTACATACCTCACCAAACTCATCCACCATCCTCTTCAATTTCTGACTTGACTGACTGGACTTCTTGACTTGACTTACTGACTTTACTAACTTACTATACTGACTTGACTTGCTGGCTGGAATGACTTACTGACTTGACTGACTTAACTTACTGAGTGGACTGAGTGACTTACTGACTTGTGTGATTTGACATACTTGATTGACTTGACTTACTGACTGTACTGACTTACTGACTGATCGACTTACTGACTGTACTGACTTGCCTTACTGACTGATCAACTGACTTGACTGAGTGGACCTACTGACTTAACTGGACTGAGTGACATCCTGACTTGACTTACTAGTAGAACTGACTGATTTGACTTATTTGACCAACTTACTATACTGATTTTACCTACTATGCTGACTTGATTTACTGAGTGTAATGGCTTACTGACTGGACACTCACTCATTGACTTGACTGACTTGACTTACTGACTGACTTACTGACTGACTTTGCTAACTTGTCTTACTGACTGTACTGAATTGACTTTCTGACTGACTTGACTTACTGACTGATCTACTGACTTGACTGGTTGGACTAACTGTCCTACTGATTTGACTGATTGGACTGACTGACCTATTGATTTGACTGTCTGGACTGAGTGACTTCCTGATTGACTTACTTTACTGGACTGACTGGCTGACTGATGCGACTGATTTTACCAACTTATTCTTCTGACTTGACTTGCTGATTGGAATGACTTACTGACTTGACTGATTTGACTTGATTGACTTCACCGATTGACCTATTGATTTGACTGACTTAATGGCTGACTTGACTTACTGATTGACTGTGTTAATTTGACTTACTGACTTTACTAACTCTACTAACTTGACTGACTTACCAACTTACTGGACTGACTGACTTGACTGACTCACTGACTTTACTGACTTGAGTGACTGTACTCACTTGACTTACCAACTTACTGGACTGACTCACTGAATGACTTACTGATTTGACTTACTGACTTGACTGGACTTAATTGACTGTACTGATGTGACTGACCTACTGACTTGACTACCATCCTCCTCAGCCAAGTAGGGACACAGTATGCTTCTCACCCCCTTCACAATCATCAACACCAGTAACCACAATTTAATGTAAGAAATACTATTTTTGCTACATTTGTAGCCTTAAACAATAGAAAAAAATACACATAACGACAATAAACAGCAATTTACATTATCATTTTTATTTTTGTAATATTCTAGACCTAAAAAACAAAAAAAAAGTTGTTAGGCATTTTTGGGAATCCCAGGAACGTAACCCTATTTTTCCCCTAAGTTCTTCAGTTCCTTTAACACAGATTTGTTTAACACTACCTTGGTAATCGATAGCCTATAGTTACTACATTTTTAGTACAACAACAAATAAATTATTATATTGTTATTTGGGAGTCTGGAATGGATTAATTCTTTATTATTCTTTATGGGAAAAACTACTTTGGTTGTCGTCCATTTGGGTTGTTGAACCAACACCTGGAACTAATTAAATTCAATAGCTGAGGTTCCACTGTACTTATCTTAACTTCTTCTCAATCTTACCAAACAGATATATTATTTTGGACTTATTTGTTAAGATTTAATATGGCCAAAGAGTATGTTATTATTAATGTTTGTTTCCCCCACAGAGAGTTCCAGACTTTGAATCATTTAAGAGAAGTTCATGGTAACCTTGTTGCTTCACACCGTGGCTCTCTGACTCTTCATGATGAAGTAGAATGTTTTTTGTCTCTGGAAGAGACACAAGTACATTCTGTTGTCCATCTGTTGAAAATGGTCAGTTCATTGTAAGGAATATATTGCTTGATAATGCCTTTACGTGTTGCTTATTTTATGTATATTTTGAAATTTAGATATGTACCTTACATAAAAAAAATTTCTGTATTATAAGTTATTCTATTTTTACTATACTTTAAAATAATAATGTAAACTTATTCTCAGTATTATAAAAGCTGTAGGAAGGCATTTTTATTTGAGTATACATGACTAAAAATGTTAAGAAAATAACCCATCTTAGGTCAGTGGTAAATAATACTGAGAGGCAGGTGAGTGAGTGAGTGACATGAACAACAGTGTTGCACACCTTACATGTCTTACTCATCAACCCTCCTTCACATTATTACTAAATTCTCACATTTTATGTTTTTCCAAGTCTCTCTGTGTTTTAACACTTGAACTAATACTTTGCAAGAGTTTAGCTACATGGATTGTTAGTTGATTGTTAGTTGAACACATACAATATATTAACATTATCTTAAGTTATTTCCAGTAAAGTATATTATGTATGAGGGACTTAGACATCCAGTAAGCATATGTGAATGTGTTACAATTTGTAATAGTTCTTGTGATTTCATATCCAATGTTTGTTCTGACACTAATATTAGGTACTGAAATAGTGCTCAAATAGCCACAAACACACTGACAGGTGAACATTTTCACCTGTCTTGGTTGCATACTATTGGCTAGAAATATATTCAAAGTATTTATAGGTTCTAGCAATGTTTTAGTTATGCTGGAGTGCATATGAAACTCCTTGAAGCACAGTGTAAGACGAGTGTTACCCCACTGCTGACACTGCAGCAGTGGAGTGACATTTGATGATTGTGCACATGACTAGGCTTTATTTGTTTTCACTGTTACACATAAACATGTCTCCCTGTCTCTATCTATCTAGCTCTGTCTGTTTATCTCTGTCTCTGCATATCTTTTTCTGTCTGTCTTCCTGTCTCTATGTCTGCTTGTCTCTTTTTCTGTCTCAAAGAGAGATCTGCTCATGAACCAACAGGTATTACACACAATGCAGAGTCGTCACGCCTGATTCCTGAACAAGTGAATATGCATATTACTTACTAGTTATGCTTATTGTGCCTTATCTACAAGCATCTACCTACCTGGAGTCTACCTGGAGGGTATTCTGGGGATCAATGCCCCCGTGGCCCGGTCCACGACCAGGCCTCCCAGTGGATCAGGGTCTCATCATCCAGGCTGTTACTGCTGGCAGCACATAGTCCAGTGTGCAAACCACAGCCCGGCTGATCTGGCACCAACTTAAAGTATCTGTCTAGCTCTCTCTTGAAGGCAGCCAGGGGCCTTCCCACCATGCATAAGGGGAATTACCAATGGTAATTCCCCTTATGCATGGTGGGAGGCTGTTGAACAGTCTTGGGCCTCGGACGCATATGTTGTTTTCTTTTAGTGTACCAATGGCGCCCCTAGTTTTCATTAGGGGTATTTTGCACCACTTGCCTAGTCTTTTAGTTTTGTAGGGAGTGATTTCTGTGTGCAGATTCGGGAGTATTCCTTCTAGGATTTTCCAAGTGTTGATTATGATACATCTCTCTCGCCTGCATTCCAGCAAGTAAAAGTCAAGTGCTTCCAAGCGCTTCCAGTAGTTGAGGTGTTTGATAGAACTTATATATGCAGTAAAGGCTCTCTGTACACTATATCTGCAGTTTCACCTGCTTTGAATGGAGATGTTGATGTACAAGAGTATTCCAGCCTAGAGAGAACAAGTGATATGAAAAGGCTCATCATTAGCTTGGCATCTCTTATTTTGAATGTTCTCTTTATCCATCCTATCATTTTCTTTGCAGATGTGATCATGGCTCTGTTGTGATCCTTGAAAGTGAGATCCTTGAACATTTCCACTCCCAGGTCACTCACATTATTTTTTCACTCTGTTGTATGATCAGAGTTTGTAGTATACTCAGTCCTAGTTATTATCTCCTCCAGTTTTCCATAACAGAGTATGTGTAGTTGGAATTTGTCTTCATTGAGCATCATATTGCTTTCCGTTACCCATTGGAAAACTTGGTTTATATCTTCTTTGAGATTAACTGTGTCCTCAGTAGATGACAGTCTCCTGCAGATTCTAGTATCGTCTGCAAAAGATGACACGGTGCTGTGGATTACATCTCTGTCTATGTCTGATATGAGGATGAGGAACAGGATGTGGGCAAGGACTCTGCCTTGTGGAACAAAGCTTTTCACTATTGCAGCTTCCAATTTAACTCTGTTGATCACTACTCTTTGTGTTTGATTGGTTAGAAAGTTGAAGATCCATCTCCCCACTTTGCCAGTTATTCCTTTAACATGTATTTTGTGGGCTATTACATCATGATTGCACTTGTCAAAGACTTTTGCAAAGTCTGTGTATATTACATCTGCATTCTGATTTTCTTCCAGTGCATCCGAGACCATATCATAGTGATCCAGTAGTTCTGAGAAGCAGGAGTGACCTGCTATGAACCCATGTTGCCCTATTGTGCAGTTTTTGGGAATCCAAGTGGTTTGCAATTGTGCTGCTTAGCACTCTTTCAAAGATTTTTATGATGTGGGACATTAGAGCTATTGGTCTGTAGTTCTTAGCTAATGTTTTGCTGACACCTTTATGGAGTTGGGCTTTATCCGTGGCTGTGGAATTTTACCCATGTCTAAGCTCCTTCTCCATACTTAGGGCACACAAAAGGGGTTTCTTGCACTTCTTAATGAACACAGAGTTCCACGAATCTGGGCCTGGGGCGGAGGGCATTGGCATGTTGTCAATGGCTTTCTCAAAGTCTGTCGGAGTTAGGGTAATGTCTGAAATCTGGCATACATTAACCCCTTGACTGTCGCGGTCGTATATATACACCATGGGAGATACCGTGTTTGACGTATCTATACTCATAAATTCTAGCAGCTTCAAATCAAGCGGGAGAGGGCTGGTAGGCCTACACGAGAGAGAATGGGTCTCAGTGGTCGGTGTGCACCCTGTGAAAAAAATCTGGGACTCAGCGGTGCATTGTGGGAACGCCATCTTGGTAGTCCATTTTCACCATGCCTCGTGGTAAGAAGTTCCTCACTCCTCGGCGGATTGGAGGTCTTTTGTTCCCAAGTGATAGCTCAAACAGTGATGAAAGTGTCAGTGAAAGTGAATTCCCTGGTTTTGAAGCGGGTGTGACCGAAGAAAGTGCCCAGGATAACATAATAAGTGATGAAAACCCAGATGACCCACAACCTTCCACCTCTGGTGCTGGGCCGGCTCGTTCATGTTCACCTGTACCAGGATGGAAGAGGAAACTATTTGCCCGTGTACAAGACTCAGATGTGAGCAGTGCAAGTGATCGTGATAGTGATTTCAAGGTTATTGAAAGCAGTTCTAGTTGTGACAGTGAGGGTGAATATTCCCCAGTGAAGCGGCAGTATATATGACTTCGCATGCGGTCTGGTAGTGTGCCATATGCTCTTCCAAGAGGAAGGAGTACATCTGGGAGCACACCCCGTGGCCCTACACCATGTCCTGATAGTGAAGATGACAATATTGTTACGATGGGTATCAATGATGTAAGTGAGGCAGCAGGCGGTGGTGGTGATAGTGATGGTGGCATGAGTCATGTGACACCAGCAGCGGGCCACGCTACTACCCGTGCTGCTGACTCTGCACAACTACAACCAGCCTCACCCAACCCCACACTCCCACAACCTGCACAACCACAACCTGCACAACCACAAGCACATTACAATATCCAGAATGCACCAGCTGACCGCATCTGGGATTGGCAGCAAGATGACGAGTTTGTTCCCAATCCCCACGACTTTGATGGAGGACAAAGTGGAATACTGCCATCATGTACACTTGGGAACAATCCCACTGAACTGGAATGCTTTCAGTTATTCTTCGATGAACCCCTGATTATGTTAGCGGTCTCAGCGATGTTTACGCATCGGCGATCTTGCCCACTTTGAGCCCCATTTTCGGCCAATTCCACTGTACTAGTCGACAAAAAACATGAATATTTCGCTAGAACTCCATTTTTTCTATCGAATGAGTGCAAGAAAGCACCCATTTATCAATTTCAACTATCCAGTACAGTGGTTAGAATTTAGCAATTTTGCCAATTTCACACAAATTTCAAAAAATGCCAATTTCCGAATAGGGTCCAGAATAAACAAGAAAGACATTCCTGGCACTAAAATGACATTTCCTCTGTTCATTAGTCATGTCTCAAGGCCCCTCTTACATTCTTTTGCTTTCCACTTTGAATTTTTATTCTCACAAAAAATAGAAGATTTACTGTTATGCAGACTACTGCATTAGTGTAAAAAATGGTATAAATAATATTGGCGTACTTGCGAAAGAATATTAGACTCACCAGTTGACGTGTATTGGACGCTTGGCATGATTTGTTTACTTTTGAACTTTGGTAAAAATCAAACATTTCTGCTACTTTGAGCTCAATTTCAAGGTACTTTTCATTGTAAAACCAGTCAAGATCATCTCAATTTCTGTAACATGTTTTCCATTCTATAAAATGAGACCAAGAAAACTAGAATACAACAATAAATACCATACAAAAATACAGTGCAAAGTCGCTGTTTTATTCCAAAAAAATGGTCAAAGTTTTTTTTTTCTCATTATGCACTGTGTGCTGCAGGATTTTTTTTATACTGTGCTCACTGACCACATAGACCCATTCTTTTATATGTAGGCCTACCAGCTTTCTCCCACTAGATTTGAGGGCGCTAGAATTTAGGCGTACTAGTACGTTAAAAACCCTGGGTCGTAAGCCGTACTAGTACGGCCGAAACCCTCAAAGGGTTAATATGCACTGCCTCCAGGGATTGTTTCTGCTATAACATTATTTGCTACATTCTTCCATTTTGTATGCCATAGCTTGAAATCACCAAGCAGTAAGATGTTTGGGGATGGAGCTGAAAGGCTTTCCAGACAGTAATCAATTTTCAGTAGTCCTAACTTGTCACAGAAAAATCTTCAAAAGAGTGGTGAGATTTCAGATTACAAATTTCATGGACCAGCACAACTAGCATGACCCAAACCAGCATGGTTATAGAGCAGGATAATCATGCCTATCACAGCTGCTGAACCATTATGACAGAATTACGGAGGCTTTGGAAGACGACCAAAATGCAGATGTGATTTACATAGATTTTGCAAAAATGTTTGACAAATGCGATTATGGAGTGATAGCACACAAAATGAGGGCTATGGACATTATGGGAAAGGTAGGCAGATGGATTTTCAGGTTTCTAACACAGAACACAAAAAGCAGTTGTAAACAGAGGAAGCTCCTTCATCAGTGAGGTAAAAAGCTCAGTGCCCCAAGTCATGGTCCTGACACCTCTGTTGTTTCTCATCCTCATAGCAGACATAGATAGACACCCATCACACTTTTGCATCAGAATTTGCAGATGACACTAAAATGAGCATGAAAGTCGCTACAGTAGAGGACACTGAAAAATTACAGGAAGATATGCGCAAGGTTTTCCAGTGGGCAGTGGAGAACAACATGACGTTCGGTGGTGGTTAGTTCTAGCTGTTTAGGTATGGAAAGAATGAAGAAATCAAAAGGAACACTACATACAAATCTCAAGAGGGTCACCAAATAGAACGAAAGGAACACGTAAAAGACCTGGGAATAATTATGTCAGCTGACCTTTCTTTTAAAGACCATAACAAGACGAAGATCACGACAGCCAGGGGGGGGGGATATTGAGAACTTTCAAAAGATGGGAAATAAGGCTGATGGTGAGAGTCTTGAAATTGCTAGTGCTCCCTCATTGAGAATAGTATTGCACAGTGCTGATGGACCTGTTCATAGCAGGAGAAATATCAGAGCTGGAACAAATACAGAGATCGTTTACAGCTCACAGTGAGCCAGTAAAGCACCTAAATTACTGGGAATGCCTTCAAATCTGAAACATGTAGTCATTGGAGCAGAGGAGAGAGATACATGATGATATATAATCAAGGCCCTGGTCCCAAATCTGCACACTGCCATAACATACTGGAGTGAGAGATATTGGAGGAAGTGGAAAATAAACCCAGAGAGGAGCAGGGGTGTGGCGGGGACAATAAGGGAACACTGTATCAACACCTGCGGTCCCAGACTATTCACCATCTTACCAGAAGATATCAGAAACATGGCTGGAATAAGTGTAGAAGCCTTCAAGAGGAAACTGGACAAGTATCTTCAACAGGTGCCAAATCAACAAGGCTGTGATGGATATGTGGGGCAGCGGGTCTCCAGCAGCAACAGCCTGGTTCACCAGACAACCACCAGATGAGCCTGGTCCATGGCCAGGCTCCAAGAGTAGTGAAACTCTCAAAACTCTTCAAAGGTATATCAGGGGTATGTCTACAAAGAAAACCAAACCAATGCTGGTCTGTAGGCTTCGTTACATCCTGCTGGTGATGGATGTGTTCCTGTTGGAGATTAAGGATGTGTTCAGTGAAGGCATTCACTTGGTTGTCAGCATCACCTTGGAGAAGAGCATTCCAGTTGGAGATGGTGAGCTCTGAGCAAAGGGCTGGCCAGTTTCTTCTTTCCCACATCCAGGTTGTGCATGTGGATTCTTCACCTCATTCTGTTGGGATCTTCAGTGTTGTAAGGACAGCCCTGTGGTCAGATGATCCTACATAACTGAGGGGTTGACAAGTGACTATATCTTCTGACAGATCACTCACTACTCGGTCGAGGGAGGAGCCAGAGATGCGAGTAGGGAAGTCAACAAAGTTTCTGATGTCAAACTCTGCAAGAAGGACATCAAAATCCCTCTGTATAAGATGTTGGTCTAGGTCACCAACGATTATAATATATTGACATTTGTGTTGGAGCAAAAGGGAGTCGACATTTTCCATTGGGAAGTTGATGGGGTCTGCATGTTGCCACTGAGGTCTGTACATCACACATGCTAGTACAGAGGTTCTAGTGTTTATGTATAGCTTGGAGAACATAATTTTCATGTGAGTAGGGATGGCAACATCAATGTGCTGGGCATGTACACCTTTAGAGAAGCACACAGCAACACTTACTCCTTGCCCTTGCCTGTCTCTTCTCATCCATGAGGTGTAGCCAGCAATTCTTGCAAAATTTTCTGGAGTCCTGTCATCCAAAAATGTTTCAACAGCAGCTATCATGTCAGGATATCGAATGTTCATGAAACTGTGCATGAGATCTCCAACATTGGTAATGAATCCTCTAATATTGGCTGTCAGTATGCTGATAGACTGACTCCTCATGATTGTCTTCAGCTTGAATTGGTGGGTCTGTAAAGTGCTTGCCCTTGAGACAGATAGGACACCAGGCAGCCGTTGGGTTGTAGGTCTATGGTCTTGTATAAGGCACAGAATCACCTGCTCAGCTGAGACAGGAATTGCATGTGTGAGTGAGGTATGTGTGTGTTCACCAGTTCAAAGATCCAGCTGGTTTGTTCCTAGAATAAACCTCTAAAGAATTTGTGATCCTGTTTGTCAAGTTTCTTTTTCTTCCAACATTGGTTCTCGTGTTGTCCCTTCTTGTGGCAGTATTTGCACCTGGTATCTCGCAGGCAGTTGTCAGTGGTGTGCCCCCTGCAGTGACAGCGAGAGCACTGCCTGGGTGCCTGGCAGGGTGGACTTTATTTGCTGCACCTCTTGTGTTTCGTTGCTGATTCAGCAGCTGATTTATCCATAGGTTCTGCTGCTGGTCAGCCTGATGATTATGTACCTGGTGAGCATTTTCCTGGGAATGTGTTGGTGGAAGGTGAGATGGCTGTTTATGTCTACCTCCTCTTCTTAATGTCCTCTTCCACATCCTTTTCCATGTCCTCGTCCACATCCTCTGCTACGTCCTCTTCCATGTCCTCTAATACATCCCTGTACAGTTCTGTTAGATGTGTCCCTGCTGTTTGTACTCTGGTGCAGCACTTGTTCAGGTGCAATGTTTGTTCCCTGATTATTAACTGCACCAATGTCTGGTGGAGAAAATTCTGACTCAGTATTGGTAGATAGAGCACTGATGTCAATACTGAGTCAGGTGTTAGAGCAGTGATTTCAGGCATATTGGCAGATGTTGATGTAGTGATGTCAGGTCTACCATCAAGTGTACTGGCAGGTGTAGGAGTAGTAATTTTATGTACTGGCAGATATTGGAGCAGTGATTTCAGGTGTACTGTTAGGTGTTGGAGTAGTGATGGCAGGTGTACTGTCAGGTATTGGAGCAGTAATGTCAAGTATATTGGTAGGTGTTGGAGTAGTGATGTCACATGTATTGGCAGGTGTTGGAGTAGTGATGTCAAGTGTACTGGCAGGTGTTGGCATAGTGATGTCAGGTGTACTAGCCAGAGGAGTTGTATTGGAATTTTGAAATACAGTGGAACCTCTACTTGCGAGTATAATCCGTTCCATGACCTTGCTCGCAACTGGATTTGCTCGTTTGCAGAGTCAATTTTCCTCATTTAAATTAATTGAAATGCAATTAATCCATTCCAGTTGTATTCTGTACTTCAATAATTTTGCTAATATCAACTCTACGGCTTATTTATCCATCTCACTTCATCTAATATGACATAATAAACAATATAAATAACATAGAAACCTGATGTATACTCTAGAATGAATAAAATGTGTCATTATGTAAAAGGTGGAGGCGGCCACAACTGCTCCCTCTTTGTTGTGGTAAACACTGCCATCTAGTGACGGCCTTTTGAAGCCGTCTATTATTATAATTATTATATGTAGTACATTATTATTATATATGTATTATTATTATACATATTATTATACATATTTTATTATTATTATTATTATTATTATTATTATTATTATTATTATTGTATTATTATACTATTATTATTATATGTATTATTATTATGCATATTATTATTATTACACATATTATTATTATTATTATTATATAAATAATTTGTAATTTTTATTCGCACAAAAAATATAAAATTTACTGTTATTTTTATTGCAATACATAATTGTATAAATAATGTCAACCCATTCATGACTGCATATTGGAATGGACAGTGACGTAATTTGTTTACTCTCAAACAAAGCCAAGCAATGGACCATTTCTCCTACGGTGAGCTCAATTTCAAGGTACTTTTTGTTGTGAAAGCAATCAAAATCATATCTAACCATACCCCCGGCTGGGATTGAACCCGCGGTCATAGAGTCTCAAAACTCCTGCCCGTCGCGTTAGCCACTAGACCAGCTAGCCACAACAAGATTCATCCAACTAGGTATATTTCTACACCATAGGAAAGTTAGCACAGGCACCTCTGTGACCACAAATGCAAGTTTTTACAGACGAATCTCCAGCTAGCGTGGCCGTGACGAACTCTAGCTCAAGTCCCTTCACTGCCGTCAACATGACGGTTTGTTTGCAATCGTGTCATTACGATTTCTTGAGTCAGTTAAAATCATATCTATTTCTGTAATATTTCTTCCATTCTATCAAATGAGACCAAAAACAACGAGAATACAACTATAAAAACATACGAAAATACTGCTACGGGGTGGCTAATTGCTGAGAAGTGAACTCCATTATTTATGCTTAGATTTCTTTCATTTTTGGTGTACGTTACGAAGCATCTTTCCATCATACATTGCCCAAGTTTCAATAAGATAGTCCAACAAACAAATGAGATAAAATTCCCGAGATCAAGAGCAAGACCCCCTCACCAGCATCAAGGAACCTGCCTTGAGGTCTGCTCACTTATGGAAATTTTGCTCAAGTATGGAAGCAAAAAATCGACCCATCGACTGCTCGTATTTGGAAAAACTCGCATGTGGACACGCTCGCAAGTAGAGGTTCCACTGTACAGCGTTTTGAGTTGTCTATTAATGGAGCGCTAGTGATGACAGATTCCCACCAGGTATTTGTTGTTAGGTTATTCACAGTGTGAGTCTTGCAGTCCTTGTTGATAGTGTCAGCTTTCAGCCGAGCAGCTAATGTCCCTTGATGTGGACTTACACTGGCCTTCTGCAATACTTAGGAGCCAATCCAGTGTATTAAGGAGCTGTGCTAGGAAGGTATAAAATACCGACAATATGAAAGTTAAGACAAATGTGCAACATCTGGATATCTTTATTGTAGACGTTTCACCATCCAGTGGCTTTATCAATACAGATTCTAGGACATAGAAGACAGTAGAACTATATTCAAAAGATGAGGTATGAGTCCCTCAGCCTTGGAGTTAGTGTTTACAGCATCGTGGTGGTGGAGAATCTGGAGCAAAGGCTAGAAGACTGGCGGTTATATAGGCGTCAGTGGATAAGGACGTGTAGCAGATGAGGGCATAGTCACTGGTAGGTGGGATTCCCCAGTGGAAGTAGGTCCTAGAATCTGTGTTGATAAAGCCACTGGATGGCGAAACATCTACAATAACGATATCCAGATGTTGCACATGTAGTGTAGTGGTAGTGTGGGGGAGGGTGGAAGTGGGTGGTAGTGTGGGGGTGGGTAGTAGTGGGTGGTAGTGTGGGGGTGGGTAGTAGTGGGTGGTAGTGTGGGGGTGGGTAGTAGTGGGTGGTAGTGTGGGGGTGGGTAGTAGTGGGTGGTAGTGTGGGGGTGGGTAGTAGTGGATGGCCAGCTAGCTGGGAGAATGTTGCCTTCATGCTATTACTTAATAAAAATAAAAGTTGTTGGAATATCATCCACATTTCTTAGTATTAAAAGCTGTTAACACAAGTCATGTTCTTTAGAGATCATTTGTTAATGTTGCTGAATTGCTGTCTTTTTTTTTCCATTGCCTTGCTCTAAGTTGACTGTCTGCTTTAGTCCACTTCCCAGATAATGTTATTTCTAAAATTCATAGTCTCACAGTCTGGATGATTTATACTACCTGAATTTCTAGTTTCGCACTCCTGATAATGTATAGTGCCGCCTAAACCTGTTGTATCACAAATCCTTCCTTGACCACAAACAGCCACATTCCTAACTATTTCTTGTTATAAGGTGCTGTGCATCATGGCAGCAGCTCCCTTGACTAAACTATGAAATGTTGCTACTCTTGCCCTAGATAAATGTTGCTACCCTTGCCCTAGATAAATGTTGCTACCCTTGCCCTAGATAAATGTTGCTACCCTTGCCCTAGATAAATGTTGCTACCCTTGCCCTAGATAAATGTTGCTACCCTTGCCCTAGATAAATGTTGCTACCCTTGCCCTAGATAAATGTTGCTACCCTTGCCCTAGATAAATGTTGCTACCCTTGCCCTAGATAAATGTTGCTACCCTTGCCCTAGATAAATGTTTTTACCCTTGCCCTAGATAAATGTTGCTACCCTTGCCCTAGATAAATGTTTTTACCCTTGCCCTAGATAAATGTTGCTACCCTTGCCCTAGATAAATGTTGCTACCCTTGCCCTAGATAAATGTTGCTACCCTTGCCCTAGATAAATGTTGCTACCCTTGCTCTAGATCAATGTTGCTACCCTTGCCCTAGATAAATGTTGCTACCCTTGCCCTAGATAAATGTTGCTACCCTTCCCCTAGATAAATGTTGCTACCCTTGCCCTAGATAAATGTTGCTACCCTTGCCCTAGATAAATGTTACCCTTGCCCTAGATGAATGTTGCTACCCTTGCCCTAGATAAATGTTGCTACCCTTGCCCTAGATAAATGTTGCTACCCTTGCCCTAGATAAATTCACCCCTTTAGTGGCATGTGTCATTTCTGCCACAAAAGTGGTCTCAGTCATCATTACAATGCTGGTCTAGCCAGCAGTTAATACTGATTGCTCTGAACAACCATTCATATACAACACATATCTGTGGCAGATGCCACATATGATGGGAATCCTTTCCTTCTCTGTTACATCTATTTCTATACTATTACTGATAATCCGGTTGTAACAAAGAAAATATGGCACCTGGGGCTTAAGGCCTTGTCTAGGGGCAAAGGTAAAAGTTACACAAATATAACGTAAAAATGAGCCATCCAGGGCAACCCTAACCTAAACAGAGAGTACTAAACCAGTGTTCACTACTTCAATAGTTTGGTTATTAGAAGGTTCAGGCAAAATTCCTTGTTAGGAAAATATACATTTATTACTTCTAACAATATATACAAAGAATAGGTAAACACACCTACATTTTCTCAGCATGTACACACAAATTAAGATACACAAGGAGCTGACAGGCTACAGTATCAAAGCAAAGCAAAACACACACATGTAAGTATGGGGTTCGTGCCCAGCGGTCACCATGCTCTACCCTACTCTCCGACCAACACTATTTCACTCAATTTCACCGACCCACACTCAACCAACAGGCCCTGACCACATCAGAGCTCAGATGAGCCTACTGGTAAGCACTAAAGTAACCTATGGCTTGAGTCGGATAAACAAAAGGAGTAAAAACTTAGCTTAAATAAACTGCATCTCAGCAGCATGTTTGTCTTCCGTGTCGCTTTCTCACATGACTGCCCACGCTCACACATTGACGCTATACATCCACACTTGGAAAATAAGTCACGACAGGACTTTCATACATTTTACAGTTTAAGCTAATTTAAAGTGCCCAGAAATGTATAACTATTTATAAAATTATGGTTCACAATTATAACATAGTTTGTGAAATTGTGGCACACTTCTCCACTATACATATTACAATGCAATGCACGAACCTGCATACGTAGGTCCACTCTTCTACATATACCAGTATCTTTACCTCCAGTACTGAAGTAGATAATAGGATTGTTACCATGACCTATCATGTTGTTTCCTAATCTACTAACCCTTTCAGGGTTGGCAGGCCTTCTCCCAAACCTGTTCTCAGGGTCGGTAAAAATTCGAAAAAAAAAATATTTTGTCTTATGAAAAGATAGTTTTTTTTCAGAATTTTATAGGCTAAACAGAAAAATTTTACCATCAGTACTTACCAAGATATGGAGGCGTGAAGTTGACAGAATATGACCGGCATACAGTAACATCGCTGACTGCTGGTCACCCGGTATTACTTTATTTAACCCTTTGACTGTTTCGGTCGTATATATACGTCTTACGCACCACTGTATCTGACATATTTATATGCGTAAATTCTAGCGACTTCAAATCAAGCGGGAGAAAGCTGGTAGGCCCACAGGTGAGAGAATGGGTCTGTGTGGTCAGTGTGCACCACAGAATAAAAATCCTTCAGCACGCAGTGCGTAATGAGGAAAAAAATATGACCGTTTTTTTTGGATTAAAACGGCGACTTTGAGGTGTATTTTCGTGTAGTGTTTATCGCTGTATTCTCATTTTCATGGTCTCAGGTGATAAATGGAAAACATATTACAGAAATAGAGATGATTTGATTACTTTCACGATGAAAACGACCTTGAAATTGAGCTCAAAGTAGCGGAAATGTTCGATTTTTACCAATGTTCAGGAGTAAGCAAATCACACCACATGTCCAATACACTTCAACTGGGGAGTCTAATATTCTTTCACTAGTGCACTGATATTATTTATACCAGTTTTACAATAATGCAATAGTCTGCATAACAGTAAATTTTGTATTTTTTTGTATGAATGAAAATCAATAGTATTTTAACCCTTTCAGGGTCCGTCCCGTAGATCAACGGCTTTACGTTGAGTGTCCAAACCGTAGATCAATGCCAAAATTCTAGCGCCATCAAATTTAGTGCGAAAACGCTCATAGGCCTACATGTGAGAGAACGGGTCTGCGTGGTGGGTGTGCGCCATAAACAAAAAATCTAGGCGCCCGCATAGCATTGTGGGAACGCCGGCTCAGTTACCCTTGTTCACCATGCCTCGTCGCAAGTCAGCTCTCACTCCCCAGAAAATTGGGACTCTCCTCTTCCTATCTGATAGTTCTGACACTGATGGAAGTGGAAATGAAGACGAATTCTACGGCTTTGATCAGTTAGTGACTGAAAAGAATGACCAGGATATCGATAATAGTGCAGAAAACCCTGACGATCCTCAACCTTCTACCTCTGGTGTGGGCACTCGTGACTCACGGTCGGTTGTTCCTCATCGCAAGAGAAAACTAATATTTTCGCGTGGCCAGGCCTCTGACTTCAGTAATGATGATGATAGTGACGTGGACTGTGATTTTATTGCGCTCGACAATCAATCGAGTAGTGATAGTGAGGAATCATATTCACCAGTGAAGCGTCGGTATGTTCGCCGCCGCATGCGCTCGGGTAGTGTACCCTATGCTGTGCCCACGGGACGGAGTACATCCCGGAGTACATCCCGTGGCCCAACACCAGTTTTAGGTAGTGATAGTGAGGATGATGTGGCTACACTTGGCATGGATAGACCACAGGCATCAGTGGATGGTGTTAGTGGTGATGGTAGTGGCACCGCCATGCATGACTCACGAGGCCACGCTGGGACGCACGCTGCTGACTCGTCAGTTCAAGGACAAAGCGGAGCGCCAGCCACCAGCCCACCATAACCACAACCACCCGCACAACCAGCCTATGATGTCCAGTATCCACCAGCAAACTGTATCTGGGATTGGCAGCAAAATCCCAATTTTGTTCCCAAGCCTCACCACTTTGATGATTCTCAAAGTGGAATTCTACCTACTTGTCCCCTTGGAACCACGGCCAATGAACTGGAATTCTTTGAATTATTCTTTGACCAGCCATTGATGGAAATTATTGTCAGGGAAAGTAATAAGTATTTTGAGTACACCATGGCAAATACGATCTTATCACCACAGTCAAGACTACACAGGTGGAAAGAGATGACTGTTGCAGAAATGTATTTGCTTTTTGCAACAATAATGCTTATGCCTCACGTCTATAAGCATAATATAAAAGCATACTGGTCCACAGATCGGCTAATTTCTACCCCGGTCTTCAGTGAAATCATACCAGTGAACAGGTTTATCTTACTCTTACGTATGTTGCACTTCTCTGACAAAACCAGGCCTGACAGAAGTGACAGGTTATACAAGATTAGAAATGTTTTCATGTATCTCAAACAAAAGTTCAGCATATACTTTTATCCATTCAAGAATCTTGTAATTGACGAGTCTTTGATTTTGTTCAAAGGTAGACTGTCATTCAAGCAGTATATACCGAGCAAGAGGAAACGCTTTGGTATAAAACTGTTTGTACTCTGTGATTGTGACAGTGGCCTGGTGTTGGATATTGTTGTATACACAGGTAGTAAAACATTGAAAGATACCAAGATGTTATTGGGTATCTCAGGTGACGTAGTGAGAAACATGATGGCACCTTATCTTGGTAAGGGGCATACATTATATACCGATAACTGGTACACAAGCCCATTACTCAGTGATTTCATGCGAGTGAACAAGACAGATGTGTGTGGCACAGTGCGTTCTAATCGTAAACATATGCCCAGGCTCAACGCAGGTGCTCGTGGTGATGACGTGCAGGTGTTTACTGCCAATGACATCATGGCATTACGGTGCCATGACAAACGAGATGTCACATTGTTGACAACCATTCACCGTAATCAAATGCAAGACAGTGGCAAAGTTGATCGAGTGACTAATGAACGTATTCGAAAACCAGTGTCAGTGATTGATTATACACAAAACATGCGCTTGGTTGACAAGTGTGACATGCAGATTGGTTTTGTTGACTGTGTTCGTAAGAGTTACAAGTGGTACATGAAACTTTTCTTCCATCTCATGGACATTTCAATGCTCAATGCATATAATATGTACCAAATAAAGACTGGCAACAGACCACCGTATGGTGAATTTTGTTTGTCTGTTGTCAGACAACTCATAATGAAGTACCAGGTAACAACACCTGCTATACAACATGGTCCTCGAATTCCTCAGGATATACCCAAGCGTTTGAGGAGAGAATGTGATCATTTCATAATACAGCATCCTTCAACTAAGAAGAAATTTGCTCAGAAGAGATGCATTGTCTGTGCACAAACAAAACGACGGCAACAAAGACGCAAAGACACTCGGTTTATGTGTGAGGAATGTAAGGTGCCTCTGTGCATGGTGCCTTGTTTCAAGGAGTTCCACAAGCTCCAGCAGTTCTAAAACCATGTCCAGTGATTGTAAATATGTAAATATATGATAGAACATTAGTATTATACAAGATTTGTGCATGTTTATTGTAATAAACAACAGTGGTAAACAATATGATAATAACTTTAGTGCAGTTATTGTGTTCAATACAGTGAGTTTATATATATACATTATATACAGTATTGGTCTCTCAGGCCCCAAATGTTAGTAGGAATAGAAAAAAAATGGAAAAGAAAAGAAAAAACAACTAAAACCACAAAATAATGTAATGCGCGTATGTGGAATTCATTGATGTTGCCACCACCACATCATTTTTGACAAACTTCTTGGCACTGTATCTCGGTAAGTACTGATCAGATTTTTTTTTGTCTTATTACCTTCACAAAAATATGCTCTTTAATTCTGTAAGAAAAAAAAATTTTTTTTTTTTTTCAAAATTTCTTGGACACTGGAGCACCACTTCAGATTTTGGCCTTGGACCCTGAAAGGGTTAAGAGGGACCTTGAGCCGAGACTAATGAACAGAAGATATGTTATTTTAGTGCCAAGAATGTCTACATTGTTTATTCTGGACCTTATTTTAAAATTGGCATCTTTTTTAATTTGCATGAAATTGGCCAAGTTGTCAATTTCTGACCACTTTATTGGGTAGTTCAAATTGGTAAATGGGCGGTTTCTTGTACTCAACAGATAGAAAAAATGGAGTTCTAAAGAAATAGCTATGAGTTTGGTCAACCAGAACAATGGAAATGGCCAAAAACAGGGCTCAAAATCAGTGAAATCGCTGATGCGTATATGTCGCCGAAACCGGTAACTTTGCGTGAGTGTAATTCCGTGAGTTTTCAACCAAATTTCGTACTTTTGGTGTCATTACCATCAGGAAAAGATTCTCTATCATTTCATAAGAAAAAATAATTTATTTATTTTCCAAAAATTTATCAACCTAGAATGACAGTTTCAGAAAGGGGCCTGCGAGAGTCAAAGGGTTAATTTTTTAGGTACTATTTTCTATTATTTTTTATTTTTTTTTTTCCAAGTAACTTTTATGGCTTGTGAGACCACTATGAGCACTATTTTGTAAGTTATTTCTTTTTCTATACTTCACAATAACTGCATAAACACTGTTGTCACCATTTTGTTTATAAAACATATTTACACAAATGAACAATACAAAATGTTGTTTATTACTATTTTTCTATATTTTATATATACAAATACAGTCATAAGACATCTTTCTAGAAGTTCTGCAGCCTTTGGAAGTCTTTGAAACATGGTGTCATGCACAGTGGTGTTTTACACTCCTCACACATAAGACAAGTGTCTCTGCATTGTTGTGGGCTTTTTTTTGTATGTGCACAGATGTAACACCTCTTCTGAGCCTTTTTCTTGAAAGCAGTAGCAGGCAGTTTTGTTAGGAAGTGATCACCATGCTTCAGATGAGAAGGTAGTTGTTGATAATTATGTGGGCGGTTTTCTATTGCAGGTGCTGTTCCTTGGTACTTGATTATTATTTGTCTGATGACAGACAAACAAAATTTGCCATGTGGTGGTTTGTTTCTGGGCCTCATCTTATATATATTATAAGCATTGAGCATGGAAATGTCCAGAATATGGAAAAAGTTTTATGTACCACTTATAACTCTTGTGAACACAATCAGCAAATCCAATCTGCATGTCACATTTGTCCACTGAATGCATATTGAGGGTGTAGTCAATCACAGCTGCAGGTTTTAGAATGGGTTCATTGGTGTCTCTATGCTCCCTGCCAGTGTCTGCCATTTCATTAGGGTGAACTGATGACAACAGTGTGACATCTCGTTTGTCATGCCACTGAAATGCCATGATGTCGTTGGCAGCAAAGGCGTGCACCTCACCTCTATGAGTGCCAGCGTCCAACCTCAGCATATGTTTACGATTTGCACACACTGTGCCACACACATCTGTCATGTTCACTCGCAAGAAATCACTGAGTAAGGGGCTTGTGTACCAGTTGTCAGTATATAATATATGTCCCTTACCAAGGTATGGTTCCATCATTGTTCTAACCACATCACTGGAGATACCCAGTAACTTCCTGGTATCTCGCAATGTATTACTTCCAGTATACACAATTATATCCAATACAAGACCACTGTAACAATTACAAAGCACAAACAACTTTATACCAAAGTGTTTCCTCTTGCTTGTTACATATTGCTTGAATGAGAGTCTTCCTTTGAACAGAATCAAAGACTCGTCAATAACAAGCTTCCTGAAGGGATAAAAATACGTATTGATTTTCTGTTTCAGACACATGAACACATTCATAATCTTATATAACCTGTCATTTCTGTCAGGCCTGGTTTTGTCTGAGAAGTGAAGCATACGTAATAGCACAAATCGATTCACTTCCATTATATCACTGAAACCTGGGGTTGTAATCAGGCGGTCTGTTGACCAGTATGATTTCACACTGTGCTTATATACATGTGGCATAAGCATTATTGTGACAAACAAAAGATACATTTCAGCCACAGTTGTCTCCTTCCACTGGTGTAGGCGTGAGTTTGGTGAAAGTACTGTGTTTGCCATGGTGTACTCGTAGTAGCTGTTGCTTTCCCTGACAATAATTTCCATCGGGTTCGTCAAAGAATAACTCGAAACATTCCAGTTCACTGGCATTGTTCCCAAGTGTACAAGATGGCCGTATTCCACTTGACTTTCATCAAAGTGATGGGGATTTGGAACAAAATTGGCAGCATCCTGCCAATCCCAGGTGCGGTCTGCCGGTGGGTACTGGATATTGACAGGTGGTTGTGGTTGTGGAGTTTGTGGTTGTGGTTGTGGAGTTTGTGGTTGTGGAGGCTGGTGTGGTGGGTGGGTGGGGGATGGTGGCCTTTGTTGTAGATCAGCTGAGGCAGTGGTGTGGGTGGCGGCATGGGTGGTAGCATGGCCCACTGCTGGTGCCTCGCAGCTGGCACCACCACTACCACCACCATGCATGTTTTCCATCCCAATTGCAACACTATCATCTTCATTTTCACTGTCTGTTCCTGTTGTACAGCCACGGGATGTACTCCGAGATGTACTCCTTCCCCTTGGAATAGCATATGGCACACTACCAGAGCGCATATATCGTCGTATATACTGACGCTTCACTGGAGAATATTCCACTTCACTATCACTACTGGAAGTGTTTTCAAGAGCTTCTAGTTCATATTCACTATCACTATCATCACCAATGCTCACATCTGAGTCCAGGATTTGGGAAAATAGGAGTTTCCTCTTTGGTTCTGGTACAGCTGAACGTGAACAAAATGGCCCAGCAGCAGAGGTGGAAGGCTGAGGGTCGTCTGGGTTTCCTCACCATTACCGGTATTATGGTCATTAGTTTCGGTCACAACCTCACCAAAACCTTGAAACTCATCTTCACTGGCACTTCCATCCATATCAGAACTGTCATTGGGGAACAAAAGTGTCCCAATTCGCCAAGGAGTGAGGAGCTTCTTACCACAAAGCATGGTGAACAAGGTCTACTAAAATGGCATTCCCACAATGCGCCACTGGGTCCCAGAATTTTTTCTACTGCGCACACTGACCACACACACCCATTCTCTCACATCTAGGCCTACCAGCTGTTTCCCACATAATTTGAAGCCGCTAGAATTTATGCGTACTAGTACGGCACCAACCCTGGCACGCAAGCCATACTAGTACAGCACCAACCCTGAAAGGGTTAATGATATCCTATATCCCAGCTCATCCTATATCCCAGTTCCACATAAATACACCCTCTGCTTTTCCTATCTGGGAACTGCCTTCAGCTAATATTTTAATGCCTTCAACATTGGCTTTTCTTGTGTCCTCATTGACTGAATCACATACATCTGGTAACATGTTGAAGCTATTTGTAGACACAACAGCTGTGTTGTTATTCTTTTTATTTTTGTTTGAATCCTTTCTTGACCACGAGTTTCCAGTTGTTGTGGCTGGTCTTCTCTTGTTCCAGGGATGAATCTCATACTCTTCTCCAAAGAAGCTGCATCTCCTTTCTACCTTCCTTCAATTCTACCTTTCTTCAGTTCTACCTTCCATCAGTTCTACCTTCCTCCAGTTCTACCTTCCTTCAGTTCTACCTTCCTCCTTTTTACCTTCCTCCAGTTTTACCTTCCTTCAGTTCTACCTTCCTTCAGTTCTACCTTCCTTCAGTTCTACCTTCCTTCAGTTCTACCTTCCTTCAGTTCTACCTTCCTTCAATTCTACCTTTCTTCAGTTCTACCTTCCATCAGTTCTACCTTCCTCCAGTTCTACCTTCCTTCAGTTCTACCTTCCTCCTTTTTACCTTCCTCCAGTTTTACCTTCCTTCAGTTCTACCTTCCTTCAGTTCTACCTTCCTTCAGTTCTACCTTCCTTCAGTTCTACCTTCCTTCAGTTCTACCTTCCTTCAGTTCTACCTTCCTTCAGTTCTACTTTCAGTTCTACCTTCCTCTGTTCTACCTTCCTCCAGTTCTACCTTCATTTCTGCCTTCATTTCTACCTTCAGTTCTACCTTCCTTCAGATCTATCTTCCTTCAGTTCTACCTTCCTCTGTTCTACCTTCCTCCAGTTCTATCTTCCTTCAATTCTACCTTCCTTTGGTTCTTCCTTCCTTTGGTTCTACCTTTCTTCAGTTTTACCATCCTCCAGTTATACCTTCCTCCAGGTCTGCCTTCCTTCAGTTCTGTCTTCCTTCAGTTCTACCTACCTCCATTTTACCTTCCTCCAGTTCTACCTTCTTTCAGTTCTACCTTCCTCCATTCTGCCTTCCTTCAGTTCAACCTTCCTCCAGTTCTACTTTCCTTCAGTTCTTCCTTCCTCCATTTCACCTTCCTCCAGTTCTACCTTCTTTCAGTTCTACCTTCCTCCATTCTGCCTCTTCAGTTCAACCTTCCTCCAGTTCTACATTCCTTCAGTTCTACCTTCCTCCATAACATTTCTGTGCCCAGCTAAGACAAAACATTGTGTTTTATGTTTGACTGCATATAAAGCTGTATATACTTTTAATATTAATAAATTTCAATTAATTTGAGGTCAGGACATGCGACAGCAATTGGGGAGCCACCCAGTAAGTAGGGCTCCTTTCATTATCAAGACTTTTTTTTACCGGATTTTTTTATTTTTCACAGTTACAGAATCATGGAGCACAAATAGCAGACTTGTACAGATCTGAAGGTGTGGACAAGGAAAGTGTTGGACATCAACTTACTTATCGTCTTGTTACTCTTGCTTCTGGAACCAATGAGCAGGTATGCTATACTGTGTGTGTGTGCGTGTGCATGTGTGTGTGCACGCACTTTACACACCGCACATAGGAGAGGAGCTTATGACAATGTATCAGTCCGACTTGGACTATTTACAAAGTTACACTAACAGAAAAGAGTGATAGTCAGTATACAGGTGCCATCCGACTTAGAACTGAGCTTGGTTCTGACCAACCGGTCACAAGTCAAAATGGATGCAAGTCGAACCTTAGAAAATTGCCAGTGAGAAAGAGAGTTTAGAAAAGCATAAAAAATAGGTTAGACAAATGTATATGGATGAATTTGAGAAGGCATGTATCAGTGTCCCTTCTCTATTACATAAGAACATAAAGAAGGAACACTGCAGCAGGCCCACACAAGTAGTGGTAGTAGTAGTAGTAGTAGTAGTAGTAGTAGTAGTAGTAGTTATACATGTAGTGGAAGAGTCAGCTGGTACATGAGAAAGAAAGGTTGCAAAAGCTATGGCTTGGGTTGCATAAAAATAGGTTGGACAAATGTAGAAAGGAGAAGCGCTACAGCAGGCCTGTTTGCCCAAACTGGGCATGTCTTTTATTCTTCTTTCTTTCAACACACCGGCCGTATCCCACTGAGGCAGGGTGGCCCAAAAGAAAAAACGAAAGTTTCTCCTTTTACATTTAGTAATATATACAGGAGAAGAGGTTACTAACCCTTTGCTCCCAACATTTTAGTCGCCTCTTACAACATGCATGGCTTACGGAGGAAGAATTCTGTTCCACTTCCCCATGGAGATAAGAGGAAATACACAAGAACAAGAACTAGAAAGAAAATAGAAGAAAACCCAGAGGGGTGTGTATATATATGTTTGTATATGTATGTGTAGTGTGACCTAAGTGTAAGTAGAAGTAGCAAGATGTACCTGAAATCTTGCATGTTTATGAGACAGAAAAAAAGGACACCAGCAATCCTACCATCATGTAAAACAATTACAGGCTTTCGTTTTACACTCACTTGGCAGGACGGTAGTACCTCCCTGGGTGGTTGCTGTCTACCAACTTATTACCACAAGATGGTAGTACCTCCCTGGGTGGTTGCTGTCTACCAACCTACTACCACAAGATGGTAGTACCTCCCTGGGTGGTTGCTGTCTACCAACCTACTACCACAAGATGGTAGTACCTCCCTGGGTGGTTGCTGTCTACCAACCTACTACCACAAGATGGTAGTACCTCCCTGGGTGGTTGCTGTCTACCAACCTACTACCTAGGATGTCTTTTATGTAGTAGCAATTATGTGATGGCAGGGTTTACTTTTTTTTTCATGAGGATTCTCGCTAAGACTTCAGAGATGATGAAGCTGCCTTTGTTTTGTTTAATTGTGTTAGAAACAGTGATTAATGCTGAAGAAGAGTCCATGTTAAAAGACTGGATATAAATTTGTTAGAAAACATTCAGTGAAGAATGATAAAATTAATTTGTAGCATTAGAAATCTTCCGTATGAAGAAAGATTGAAATCCCCTAAATTACATTCACTTGTAAGACGAAGAATGAGGGGAGACATGATCGAACTGTTTTAACAGAGGGGATATAAATAAGGTTTTGAGGATAGCTCTCCAAGAGAGAACCCGCAATAATGATTCAAATTAGGTAAGTTTAGATTTAGAAAGGATATAGGAAAGTATTGGTTTGGAAATAGGATAATTGATGAGTGGAACAGTCTGCCTAGTAGGGTTATTGAAGCTAAAACCTTGAGTAGTTTCAAATTTAGGTTGGATAATTACATGAGTGAGAGGGGTTGGATTTGAGTGGGACTTGCACATAAGTTAGTGGATTTATCAGAGCTTATTGTTAGGGAAGAACTAAAGTGGGTTGGGCAAATATTCTGTTAGTGGGTTTGATTTGTGAATGTCCTGGTCAGCCGAATATGTATTACACACGTTCCAGAATCTTTTCTTTACTTAGGGCATGGGTGATTTGACATTCTGGCAGGATGACACACTCAGTGGTAACCAAAATGAAAGCATGTTTCACATGCATTATTATCGAGGTTATTGATATTTCCTTGACCACTTGTGGCCACATACATCTCAAAGCCACTAAACTCTGGGTCAACTTCAATTTCCTCACAAAAGGGGAGTGTTAATACAACATGACATCAGAGAATCCCTGGTGTTTTCCATGCTGTTTGCTCTAGCTGGCACTCAATTGAACTGGTGCTCCCACATAGTAGTAAGTGATCCCAGATTTTTTTAATAGTGTGCACACCGAGTGTTAAGACCGATTCTATACTGACCAGGCATCTCAGGACAATCGTGCCAAATATGAAGGAATGATAAAATGAAACGTTGATCTATGTTTGGAGTGCTAACGTAGATCTACGTTTGGACAGTTTAAAGGTTAACAGTCTCTGGTGCGGTACTTTATTAAAAGCCTTACCAAGATCTAAATGAACAATTTCGAATTGTTTATTGTGATGACAGCCTCAGAAGCTTTACTGAAGAATGTTAATAAATTAGTTTGGCGGGAATGGCCCCTCCTACTCACTCGCCTGGTCAGTTGTCTTGTGTATAACTCATGGTAACAAGTTAGTCTCATTGAGTTAGAAATTTAAATTCTTAATTTAAGGTTTAATTTGGAAAATTATTAATATTGAAATTATTATCAAATAATTGTTAATATTGAAATTATTATCAAATAATTGTTATTGTTGAGATTACTGTGAATATAATTATAATTGTTGAGATTATTGTGAATATATAATTATTATTGTTGAGATTATTGTGAATATATAATTATTATTGTTGAGATTATTGTGAATATATAATTATTATTGTTGAGATTATTGTGAATATATAATTATTATTGTTGAGATTATTGTGAATATATAATTATTATTGTTGAGATTATTGTGAATATATAATTATTATTGTTGAGATTATTGTGAATATATAATTATTATTGTTGAGATTATTGTGAATATATAATTATTATTGTTGAGATTATTGTGAATATATAATTATTATTGTTGAAATTGTGATATACTTATTCCAAATTTTTGAGAATTCCATATATAAAAATTATTAAAGAGAGTTGTGTATATTTCTTTATGTTGTGTATACTTTGTTGTGTATACTTATGTTGTGCATACTTCATGTTGTGTATACTTGTGTATGCTTATGTTGTGTATACTTCATGTTGTGTATAATTATGTTATGTATACTTATGTTGTGTATACCTATGTTGTGTATACCCATGTTGCATATACCTGTGTTGTGTATACTTCATGTTGCATATACCTATGTTGTGTATACTTATGTCATGTATACCTGTGTTGTGTATACTTATGTTGTGTATACTTCATGTTGTGTATACTTATGTTGTGTATACTTATGTTGTATATACATATGTATGCTTCATGTTATGTATACATATGTTGTGTATATTTATATTGTGTATATCTATGTTGTGTATACCTATATTGTGTATACTTCATTCAAATTCAAATTCAAATTCAAAGTTTATTCTCTATAAAGATTAAAATGTTGAATTTACAGAATTTGGTTGTTGTGTGGTTTACATGTAGTTAAATAATGATTACAGAGTGTACCACTAGAACGCCTAGCATGGCTAGGCATTTCGGGCAGACTTAGTTTAATTCTTTATTTTAAAATATTACAAATTATGAGGTAAGTTGGTATTATGGCTAAGTGACTAAATACTAGTTTGTGAGTTTAGCAATGTGAATGCTTTTGTTATGGCACAGTACATAGTTTCAGTATTGGAGTATCATAGGATTCATTATTTTAGGATTGAGATTAATATTTCTGTTTATGGTCAAATGGGTGAGTGAGTGTAAGTGTGAACCACCAGGTGGTATTCGTGTAGTTAGTTGATGGGGTTTATCAGGGAGATAAGATGTTTTCTAATGGTAGTTTTGAAGGTGATGAATGTGTCTGCAGTTCTAGAGTTCTCAGGTAGGGTGTTCCAGATTTTAGGGCCTTGGACATACATTGAATTTTTGTAAAGGTTTAGTCGGACATGGGGAATGTCGTAGAGATGTTTGTGTCTGGTGTTATGCCTGTGGGTTCTGTCACAACTATCAAGAAAGCGTTTTAGGTCAAGGTTGATATTGGAGTTTAAGGTCCTGTAGATGTAGATTGCACAGTAGTAAGTGTCGATGTACTGAACAGGGAGTAAGTTTAGATTTATGAAGAGTGGGGGGTGTGTTGCCAGGGATGGGATTTAGTGATTATTCTTACTGCAGCTTTTTGTTGGGTTATTATTGGCTTTAGGTGTGTTGCTGCAGTTGATCCCCAAGCACAAATAGCATAGGTGAGGTATGGATAAATAAGTGAGTGGTATAGTGTGAGAAGGGCATTTTGCGGCACGTAGTATCGTATCTTGGAGAGGATCCCAACTGTTTTGGATACTTTTTTGGTTATGTCTTGGATATGGGTGCTGAAATTCAGGTTGTTGTCAAGGTATAGGCCTAGGAATTTACCCTCATTATGTCTGGTAATTAGAGCGTTGTCGATCTTAATGTTAATTTGTGCATCTCCTGCTCTGCTACCAAACATAATATAGTAGGTTTTGTCAGTGTTAAGCGTAAGTTTATTGGCTGTCATCCAAGTCGATATTTTGATCAGCTCCTCGTTAACAATGGTGTTGAGGGTGGCAAGATTAGGGTGAGAGATGACATAAGTCGTGTCGTCAGCAAAGAGAATGGGTTTCAGGTGTTGGGATACGTTTGGAAGATCATTGATGTATATGAGGAAGAGCAGGGGACCAAGGACACTTCCTGCGGAACTCCAGTATCAAGTGGCCGTGTTGTTGATGCTGTGTCTTTAATGGTAACATACTGATACCTATTAGTAAGGTAAGATTTGAAATAAGCAAGCGCATGGCCTCTTATACCGTAATGGTCAAGTTTGTGGAGTAGGATGTCATGGTCTACTGTGTCAAAAGCTTTTCTTAGGTCAATAAAAATTCCTAGTGGATATTCCTTATTTTCCAATGCTGTGTAAAGCAGATCTAGCATTTTTATGATTGCATCATTAGTGCTTTTATTTTTCCTAAATCCAAATTGGCAGGGGTTGAGTATGTTTTGTGCTGTTATAAATGAATATTGTCTCCTGTGCACGAGTTTCTCAAAGATTTTGGATAACAGTGGTAAGTTTGATATTGGCCTATAGTTGTTTAAGTCTGTAGGGTCACCACCTTTATGTATTGGTGTAACCCTTGCCATCTTGAGTAGTTTCGGGAAGGTGCTAGTTTCTAGTGACTTGTTAAAAAGTAATGAAATAGCATGCGAAAGGATATGGGCCGCTTGCTTGTACAGTAATGGTGGGACATTAGACAGATTCCCTGAGTTGTTTTTAAGTGACTTTATAATCTTGGTGACTTCCGAGGGCTCAGTTGGTGCAAGATAGAAGGAATTTGGGAAATTCCCATCTAGGTAGTCCCCGGCATGGGCATTAGTATGTGGGATTTTATTGGCGAGATTAGATCCTATGGTTGAGAAGAAGTCGTTTATCTTGTTAGCTGTGTCAGTGGGATGTAGTGGTGTTTCATTAGGTTTATTTAGGACAATATTCTTGTTTTTTTTTCAGTTTGTGGGTCCCTAGAATCTGAGAGAGTGTTTTCCAGGTCTTTTTTATATCTCCTCTAGTGTCTGTGAATCTACTGGAGTAGTATAGTTGTTTGGCTTTCTTTATTACTTTGGTGAGAACTGATGAATAGTGTTTAAGAATATCTTTGTGTATTAAGCCCTGTCTATATTGCTTTTCATATTGGTGTTTCTTGTCAATGGATTTCAGAATGGTGCTGATTAGCCATGGGCAACCAAGCCGTTTGTTTGTGATCTGTTTCGTTTTTATAGGACAATGTTTGTTGTATAGTCTAAGTAATTTGTTAAGAAAAATGTCTGTCCAGTCACCAATACCATTGGCCTTGGAGAATTCTGTAGGCCAGTCAACAATCTCTAGGTCAGTTGTGAACTTCCTTATTGAGGCCTCGTCATGGAGTCTAAATGAGACTTTGTTGTATTGAAGTGGTGGTTTATTAATGTTTGTCAGGAGGAAGGTAGGGTAGTGGTCTGTAGTGCTATCTGTGATTATCCCTGATTTAAGGGGGGCTAGTATATTGGTCCATATGTGGTCTATTATGGTTGCACTTGTTTCAGTGAGCCTGGTTGGTTTAGTTATTGTTGGTATGAGAAGTGTGTTGTTCATATTGTTGATGAAATCAGTTACAGGCTGATCATCTAGTAGGCCAAGGTTGATGTTGAAGTCTCCAGCTAAGAGAAGGTGGTGCTTATTCATTTGTCTGTTTGTTATTAGTGACTTTAATTTCTCACTGAAATTTGGGATGTTTGTGTGAGGTATCCGGTAAATGGCACTGATTGTTATAGGTGTCTTAAGGTTTTTTACAGTAAAATTAGCAAAAATGTATTCCCCATATTCATCACTAAAGCAAGTGGTGCTAATACAAGATAATTGGTTAGAGTAATAGATTGCAATACCACCCCCAACTTGGTTTGGTCTGCAGTTGTGAATTGCTGTGTATCCTGGTAGAGGGTAGATATCTATTGTGTCCTGCTTAAGCCAGGTCTCAGTAAGAATAATGCAGGAGAAGGGTGTCTTTAGTGATTAAAGGAGTGCCAGGAAGTCATCATAGTGTTTGCTTAAGGACCTGATGTTGTAGTTAAGTACTGATAGACTTTTAGCATTGTTTAGGATAGTGCTGGCTTGTGATGCTGTGTAATAGAGGCAGCTACTTTCCAATAGGTTTTGATTGGGTGTTGGATTATGGAGGTTTAGATCAGGGTCAACGTGATCAATCATCTTCTAGGTTTAAATTATGGTTATTTATATCCTGAGTTATGTGTTGAGTTCTAGTACTGATATCTGTAGTGGTGGGAAGCTTGGATAAGTATATAGCTAGAGTATTTTGGTCATATAGAGTATAGTCACTACTACACATAATGAAGTTGATGTTGTCTATGTGTTGTGCTGGAATAAACTAAAGTACAACTAGGTATAAACTAGTAATATAAAAATACAAATTTAAAATAGAACAAGTCTCTCACTTGTAATTGCACTAAGGTCTAATATAATGACTTTTGTGGAGTCTATGTTTTGAGCTAGAATGAGCTATAGTACAACTAGATTTAATCTAATAATATAAAAATACAAATTAAAAATAGCACCAGTCTCTCACTAGTAATTGCAATATGGTCTAATATAATGAATTTGATATTGACTATAGTACAACTGAGTTCAATCTAATAATATAAAAAAGGCACAAGACTCTCAATTGTAATTGCACTAAGGTATTATATAAGTTGTTTACAAGAATTAGAGTTTAACTAGATTTAAATTGTTGTGTATACTTGTGTATACTTATGTTGTGTATACTTATGTTGTGTATATTTATGTTGTGTATACTTATGTTGTGTATATTTATGTTGTGTATACTTATGTATACTTATGTTGTGTAAACTTATGTTGTGTATAGTTTATGTTGTGTATCCTTCATTATGTTGTGTATACTTATATTGTGTCTCCTTCTTTATGTTGTGTATATTTACAGTGCTTGTCTCAGTGCTTTCTGGTGGGTAGCAGCCATTAGCATGATGTCGCGGCCTGCCGCTACACTTCACAGTGACTTCTCATTGCTCATGTGGCTGCCGTGGTGAGAGGAAGTGTTGCACCATCTTTTGTCTTGTGTTCCCTTTAGTTTTGGGGCTATACATGCAGTTAGAGAGTAACTGCTTCTTTAACACAGTGAAGGTACGAACAGATGTCTTCTTGGAGGGGCCAGGTCGAGGTTTGGCAGACGGTAACTCGACATTGCCACCAGCCGTGAACCGCTGCACCCAGTTTCTCACTGTACGCTCACACACACTTACATTCTCCACCATTTCTTTCATCTGGTACCCAGCTTTGTGAAGCCCTATGATTTGAGCTATAGTTTCAGGTGTTAAAGACTTCGTTTTACCCATAATCAAACATGTATAGCTCCAAAACCAAAGGGAACACCAGACAAAAGATGAGATGGATGAGAGACAACAGTGCAACACTTCCTCTCACCACAGCAGCCATGTGAGCAATGAGAAGTCACTGTGAAGTGTGGCTGCAGGCCGTGACATCATGCTAATGGCTGCTACCAAGTAGAATGCACTGACAATAAAGACCCCCCTGCCTTCGATTTTTGTCACGGCATTATACTGGGGTGCCCACCTGGCATAATGCCGAGACGAGCACTGTATGTTGTGTATTCTTTTTCATGTTTTGTATACTTATGTTGTGTATCCTTCTTTATGTTGTGTATACTTTTTTATTTGTGTATACTTGTGTTTACTTCTTTATGTTGTGTATTCTTAAAGATTTATTTATTTCTTTGCAGTGTTTACAATGTGTGATTACAATTTTGATATTTTAACCCTTTGACTGTTTCTGTTGTATATATATACGCCTTACGAGCCAATGTGTTTGACGTATATATACTCAAAAATTCTAGCGGCTTCAGATCAAGCGGGAGAAAGCTGGTACGCCCACATGTGAGAGAATGGGTCTGTGTGGCCAGTGTGTGCAGTATAAAAAAAGTCCTGCTGCAAGCAGTACATAATGAGAAAAAAAAAAGCTCCGACCGTGTTTTTGGATTAAAACACCGACTCTGAGGTGTAATTTTGTATAGATTTTATAGTTATATTCTCGTTTTCATAGTCACATTTGATAGAAGGGAGAACGTATTATAGAAATGGAGGTGATTTTGATTGGTTTTACTATGAAAAGGACCTTGAAATGGAGCTCAAAGTAGGGGAAATGTTTGATTTTTGCCAATGTTCAAGAGTAAGCAAACGACATCATTGTCCAATAAATGTCCAACTAGCCATTCTGATATGCAGTCATGAATGGGTTGACATTTTTGTACAATTATTACAATATTGCAATAGTCTGCATAACAGTAAATCTTTTATTTTTTGTTTGAATAAAAATTCAAAATAGAAAGCAAGAGGGGCCTGGAGACGTGACTGATGAACAAAGAAAATGTTATTTTAGAGCCAGGAATGTCTGCATTGTTCATTCTGGACCCTATTTTAAAACTTAAATATTTTTTAATTTGCGTGAAGTTGGCCGAATTGCCAATTTCTGACTATTTTATTGGGTAGTTAAAATCGGTAAATGGGCAGTTTCTTGTACTCAATTGATAGGAAAAATGGATTTCTAAAGAAATAGCTATGAGTTTGGCTGACTGGAAGAATGGAATTAGCCAAAAATAGGGCTCAAAGTTGGCAAAATCACTGATTCGTAAATACCGCCGAGGTTGCTAACTTCAGGACAGCGTAATTCCATAAGTTTTCCATCAAATTTCATATTTTTGGTGTCATTACCATCGGGAAAAGATTCTCTATCTTTTCATAAGAAAAAAAATAATTTTCTTTTCCAAATATTTTGTGACACCAGAAAACACCTCAGGATTTGCGGTTGAGACGGTCAAAAGGTTAAGTACCACTATCATGCTGGGGCGTTATGGGCAGGCTATTCCTAATTCATACACACTACTTAATACTAGTGTTTTGAGAAGAGTAAATTTTTATTATACTTAGTTTTATTTATGAATGGAAGTAGCTGATTGTTTACAGTAATTAAAATTTAGTTATGATATAGTATATAAAAAATTGCAGTATTATAATTTAGCACAATTTACAGTAATGAAATAGAGACAATTTTAAGTATGAGGTAAATGATTAAATAATTGAGAAATCATGGTAGGTGTTAATTTTAGTGTTTGTCTGGTTAATTTAGGGTGATGAGAGGATTTCTAAGTAGGGCCTTAAATTTATCTGGAGGCAGGGGTCATTTAGTATGTTCTGACATTGAATTCCAGATCTTCAGGCACTTCATGTGCATAGCATTTTTGCATAGTGAGAGATGGACACGAGGGATATCAAAGAGTGATTTGTGCCTTGTGTTGTGCCTGTGTGTTCTGTTGTAGTTAACAAGGAGTTTGAGAGGAGGGTTGATACTGGAGTATAAGGTTCTGTGTGTGTAGTAGGCGCAGTAATAAGTGTGGATATTTTGTATATTAAGCAAGTTTAGGCTTTTTAAAAGCGGTGGGGTGAGCTGTCTGGTGCAGGAATTAGTAATGAGTCACACAGCAGCTTTTTGTTGGGTTATTAAAGGTTTAAGGTGATTTGCTATGGTTGACCCCCATGCACAAATACCATAGGTGAGGTAAGGGTAAACGAAAGAGGGGTAAATAGCAAGAAGTGCCGTTTCAGGTATATAGTACCGTATCTTAGAAAGGATACCTACTGTTTTGGAAGCTTTCTTGGAGATTTGCTGTATGTGAGTCTGGAATTTGAGACTGCAGTCAAGGTGAGTCTTAGAAATATGCTCTCTGTGTGTCTTGAAATGGGTGAACCACTTATTGATATGTTAAACTGAACATTAGAAGCTCTGTTTCCAAACAGCACAAAGTAGGTTTTGTCTATATTGAGAGTAAGTTTGTTGGTAGTCATCCAAGTAGATATTTTTAGTAGTTCGTTTGGGTAAGAGAAGACATAAGTAGTGTCATCTGCAAATAAAATGGGTTTAAGGAGTTTAAATGCATTTGGGAAGTCTTTGATGTAAATGAGAAAGAGAAATGGGCCAAGGACACTACCCTGTGGTGCTCCAACAACAACATGTTGTGTAGTGGAGTTAATGCCATTTGTGTGTATGACTGTACGTACTGGTTTCTGTTGCTAATTAAGATTTTTAAGTAATCAAGAGAGTCCTTTGACCCCATAATGTTCAAGTTTTAGGTGCAATAGATCATGTTGTATATACTTCTTCATGTTGTATATACTTATGTTGTGTATACTTCTTCATGTTGTGCATACTTGTGTATACAGTGGTCCCTTATTTTTCGTAATTAATCCGTTCCTGGAGGAGCTACTACAAACGAAATTTGCGATTTGCGAATCAATTTTCCCCATAAGAAATAATGTAAATACAATTAATCCGTTCCTGACACCCAGAAGTATTAAAACAAAAAAAATTTGTACATGAAATATACATGTAGTACATAAACAATACAATGGGAAATGATGAATGAAACATTAACAGCATAACACTTACCTTTATTGGAGATTCTTCTTAGTGTATGGGAGACTGGAGGAGGAGAGAGATTGGATTGTTTACAGTTTGGAAGGGGAATCCCCTTCCAGCAACACCTCAGGTACAAATTGCTTCTCTGGGGTTGCTTCTCTTCTCTGTTTCTTAATGCCACTAGGACCACCTTGAGTCACTCTAGTCCTGTCTCGCAAAGTAACTGGAGAGAGAGCTCTGTTTCTGGCGTCTCTTTAACACTTCCCTAAAATGGCCCAAGACTGTCACTGTACATATTTCTCACCTTCTTTACCACAGGCTTGGCACTAGGAGCTTTCTTTGGAGCCATGGTAGCTTATTTAGTACTTGCAAGCACTAAAATGAGTGGAATATTATGAAATAGTTCGTAGGAGCACTTGAGGGGACCTTCACTCACTGGTAAACAATGCCAGACTGGCTGGGTAGGGAGGCCTCCCTGGCTCACACCGTGCGTACGCGTCCTGGACGAACTACTATTTGCGAGTCAACCTATGAAGAGCAAGTCCATGTTTATACGAAAATACCCCTATGATTGGCGAAATTTATGATTGCCAAGAACTATGAAAAGCGAGGGACCACTGTACTTCTTCATGTTTTGTATACTTGTGTATACGTCTTCATGTTGTGTATACTTCTCCATGTTGTGTATACTTATGTTGTGTATAATTCTTTACTTATGTTATTAGGTACAGTAGGGCCCCGCTTTACGGCGTTTTCGCTTTATGGCATTCCGCTAATACGGTCATTTCAAATTATGACCATAACTCGCTATACGGCTCCCTCCACCTGACTTTCTAATATGGTCACTGCGCCCCACTCGGTTTGTTTCCATTCTCTGTGAGATCCGTAAGCACTAAGTCTCTCCATTATGTCTAGAAACTCCAAAATTTCAATTGTTTTCAAAAGTTATTTCATATTTTATATGTACTCTGATAATTATACTGATGTATACCTGTACTTAAATAAACTTACATACTGTTCTGGCATGCAAGTTCACATTAAAATCAGTAAGAGTGTCTTATATCTCCAGACGTCATATTAGTAATGATAATAATCACCGAGTCTCGTTAAATGTCGTATATTACGTTAATATACTCATTTTCATTAATCCGCCTATGATATTTTTTCAAAATTATAAAATAAACATGATGCATAACATATAAAGATGATAAATACACCCCACAGTAGAATAAATAAACATAAATATGAAATGTGGTAGCAGACGACTTGCACAAATGACGCCTCATTAGAAATGATAATAATAATAATCACCAACTCTCGCAAAATGTCGTATATAATGTTAATACAGTGGACCCCCCATACTGTTGGCCTTACAAAACGTTAAATCCGCATACCGATACATTTTTATCGCTAAGATTTTGCCTCGCATACTGCTAAAAAACCCGCTCAACGCTGTTCATCCGAGACGTGTCTAATGTGCGGCCTTAACCAGCCTCACATGTTCCGCCGGTGGCACTGTTTTCCAGCCAGCCTCCACGGTAACATCCAAGCATACAATCGGATCATTTCGTATTATTACAGTGTTTTTGGTGATTTTATCTGCAAAATAAGTGACCATGGGCTCCAAGAAAGCTTCTAGTGCCAACCCTACAGGAATAAGGGTGAGAATTGCTATAGAGATGAAGAAAGAGGTCATTGATAAGTATGAAAGTGGAGTGCGTGTCTCTGAGCTGGCCAGGTTGTATAATAAACCCCAATCAACCATCGCTACTATTGTGGGCAACAAAAAGGCAATCAAGGAAGCTGTTCTTGCCAAAGGTTCAACTGTGTTTTCGAAACAGAGATCGCAAGTGATGGAAGATGTTGAGAGACTCTTATTGGTGTGGATAAATGAAAAACAGATAGCAGGAGATAGCATCTCTCTAGTGATCATAAGTGAAAAGGCTAGGAAGTTGCATGAGGATTTAATTAAAAAAATGCCTGCAACTAGTGATGATGTGAGTGAATTTAAGGCCAGCAAAGGTTGGTTTGAGAGATTTAAGAAGCGTAGTGGCATACATAGTGTGATAAGGCATGGTGAGGCTGCCAGTTCGGACCACAAAGCAGCTGAAAAATATGTGCAGGAATTCAAGGAGTACATAGACAGTGAAGGACTGAAACCTGAACAAGTGTTTAATTGTGATGAAACAGGCCTGTTTTGGGAGAAAATGCCAAGCAGGACGTACATTACTCAGGAGGAAAAGGCACTCCCAGGACATAAGCCTATGAAAGACAGGCTTACTCTGTTGATGTGTTCCAATGCTAGTGGTGATTGCAAAGTGAAGCCTTTATTAGTGTATCACTCAGAAACTCCCAGAGCATTCAGGCAAAAGAATATCCTCAAGGCTAATTTGTGTGTGCTGTGGAGGGCAAACAGTAAGGAATGGGTCACTAGGGACTTTTTCTATGACTGGTTACACCATGCATTTGCCCCCAATGTGAAAGATTACCTAACTGAAAAGAAATTAGACCTTAAGTGCCTCCTGGTGTTAGACAATGCCCCTGGTCGTCCTACAGACGTGGCAGAGCAACTTTATGGGGACATGAGGTTCATTAAGGTGAAGTTTTTGCCTCCTAATACCACTCCTCTCCTGCAGCCCATGGACCAGCAGGTTATTGCAAACTTCAAAAAACTGTACACAAAAGCTCTGTTTGAAAGGTGCTTTGTAGTGACCTCAGAAACTCAACTGACTCTAAGAGAGTTTTGGAGAGAGCACTTTAATATCCTCAATTGTGTAAACCTTATAGGTAAGGCTTGGGGGGGAGTGACTAAGAGGACCTTGAACTCTGCTTGGAAGAAACTGTGGCCAGAATGTGTAGACCAAAGGGATTTTGAAGGGTTTGAGGCTAACCCTAGGAATCCTATGCCAGTTGAGGAATCAATTGTGGCATTGGGGAAGTCCTTGGGGTTGCAGGTTAGTGGGGATGATGTGGAAGAGTTGGTGGAGGAGGACAATGAAGAACTAACCACTGATGAGCTGCTAGATCAACTTCAACAGCAAGAGGCCAGACCTGAGGAAACTGGTTCGGAGGAGGGGAGAGAGAAATTGAAGAAGTTGCCTACTACAAAGATTAAGGAAATCTGTGCAATGTGGCTGAAAGTGCAAACCTTTGTGGATGAAAATCACCCTCACACAGCTATTGCAAGCCGTGCTGGTGACTATTACACTGATAATGTTGTGAAACACTTTAGGGAAGTCATAAAGGAACGAGAGGTACAGGCCACTATGGACAGATATGTTGTGCGACAGAAGTCCAGTGGCTCTGAAGCTGGTCCTAGTGGCATTAAAAGAAGAAGGGAAGTAACCCCAGGAAAGGACTTGACACCTCAAGTCTTAATGGAAGGGGATTCCCCTTCTAAACACTAAGACTCTCTCCTCCTCCCATCCCATCAATCATCACCAGATCTTCAATAAAGGTAAGTGTCATGTAATTGTGCATGCCTTTTTCAGTTTGTGTGTATTAAAATTAATATTTCATGTGGTAAAAATGTTTTTTTTTTCATACTTTGGGGTGTCTTGCACGGATTAATTTGATTTCCATTATTTCTTATGGGGAAAATTCATTCGCATAACGATAATTTCGCATAGCAATGAGCTCTCATGAACGGATTAATATCGTTATGCGGGGGTCCACTGTATACACATTTTCATCAATCCATCCATGATATTTTTTTTCAAAATTATGTAATAAACACGATACATAACATAAAAAGATGATAAATACACCCCACAACAGAATAAATAAACATAAATATGGGATGTCGTAGCCAGATAACTTGTACAACTGACGGCAAGAATAACATTTTCTCTAGTCTAACATAAAAAATGTGTTTCTGGGGGTAACTGTAGAAAATTATTCTTTTCGTATGTATGTAAGTTTATTCAGGCATACACAAATACATTTACATAGATTATCATATATAACAGCATATGTGGTAGTAGGTTGGTAGACAGCAACCACCCAGGGAAGTACTACAGAAATCTGTAACTGTTTTGCATGATGGTAGCATTACTGGTTTCTTTTTCTGTCTCATAAACACGCTAGATAACAGGGATATCTTGCTACTCCTACTTACACTTTGGTCACACTTCACAGACACGCACATGCATATATATATGCATACATCTAGGTTTTTCTCCTTTTTCTAAATAGCTCTTGTTCCTCTTTATTTCTTCTATTGTCCATGGGGAAGTGGAAAAGAATCTTTCCTCCGTAAGCCATGCGTGTCGTATGAGGCGACTAAAATGCCGGGAGCAATGGGCTAGTAACCCCTTCTCCTGTAGACATTTGCTAAAAAAGAGAAGAAGAAAAACTTTATAAAACTGGGATGCTTAAATGTGCGTGGATGTAGTGCGGATGACAAGAAACAGATGATTGCTGATGTTATGAATGAAAAGAAGTTGGATGTCCTGGCCCTAAGCGAAACAAAGCTGAAGGGGGTAGGGGAGTTTCAGTGGGGGGAAATAAATGGGATTAAATCTGGAGTATCTGAGAGAGTTAGAGCAAAGGAAGGGGTAGCAGTAATGTTTAATGATCAGTTATGGAAGGAGAAAAGAGAATATGAATGTGTAAATTCAAGAATTATGTGGATTAAAGTAAAGGTTGGATGCGAGAAGTGGGTCATAATAAGCGTGTATGCACCTGGAGAAGAGAGGAATGCAGAGGAGAGAGAGAGATTTTGGGAGATGTTAAGTGAATGTATAGGAGCCTTTGAACCAAGTGAGAGAGTAATTGTGGTAGGGGACCTGAATGCTAAAGTAGGAGAAACTTTTAGAGAGGGTGTGGTAGGTAAGTTTGGGGTACCAGGTGTAAATGATAATGGGAGCCCTTTGGTTGAACTTTGTATAGAAAGGGGTTTAGTTATAGGTAATACATATTTTAAGAAAAGAGGATAAATAAGTATACAAGATATGATGTAGGGCGAAATGACAGTAGTTTGTTGGATTATGTATTGGTAGATAAAAGACTGTTGAGTAGACTTCAGGATGTACATGTTTATAGAGGGGCCACAGATATATCAGATTACTTTCTAGTTGTAGCTACACTGAGAGTAAAAGGTAGATGGGATACAAGGAGAATAGAAGCATCAGGGAAGAGAGAGGTGAAGGTTTATAAACTAAAAGAGGAGGCAGTTAGGGTAAGATATAAACAGCTATTGGAGGATAGATGGGCTAATGAGAGCATAGGCAATGGGGTCGAAGAGGTATGGGGTAGGTTTAAGAATGTAGTGTTAGAGTGTTCAGCAGAAGTTTGTGGTTACAGGAAAGTGGGTGCGGGAGGGAAGAAGAGCGATTGGTGGAATGATGATGTGAAGAGAGTAGTAAGGGAGAAAAAGTTAGCATATGAGAAGTTTTTACAAAGTAGAAGTGATGTAAGGAGGGAAGAGTATATGGAGAAAAAGAGAGAGGTTAAGAGAGTGGCGAAGCAATGTAAAAAGAGAGCAAATGAGAGAGTGGGTGAGATGTTATCAACAAATTTTGTTGAAAATAAGAAAAAGTTTTGGAGTGAGATTAACAAGTTAAGAAAGCCTAGAGAACAAATGGATTTGTCAGTTAAAAATAGGAGAGGAGAGTTATTAAATGGAGAGTTAGAGGTATTGGGAAGATGGAGGGAATATTTTGAGGAATTGTTAAATGTTGATGAAGATAGGGAAGCTGTGATTTCGTGTATAGGGCAAGGAGGAACAACATCTTGTAGGAGTGAGAAAGAGCCAGTTGTGAGTGTGGGGAAAGTTCGTGAGGCAGTAGGTAAAATGAAAGGGGGTAAGGCAGCCGGGATTGATGGGATAAAGATAGAAATGTTAAAAGCAGGTGGGGATATAGTTTTGGAGTGGTTGGTGCAATTATTTAACCCTTTGAGGGTCGACAGGCCCTCTCCGAAACTCGTTCTCAGGGTCGGCCAAATTTCAAAAAAAAAAAAAATTATTTTTTCTTATGAAAAAATAGAGTTTTTTTTTCTAAACATTATAGGATAAACAAAAAAAATTTACCATCAATACTTACGGAGATATGGATGCATGAAGTTTGCAGAAAATGAGCCGCGTATGGCAACAGCGGCGACTGCCGCTCACCCGGTAAACTTTAGTTTACTTGTATTTGAAGGTTTGTTGTTTTTTTCACTATTTTATTTTTTCACATAACTTATGTGGCCTGTGAGACCAAAGTAAGGTGCAATGTACATATATACACTCGTTGTATACAACACAATAAGCACACAAACATAATTATCAATATATTGTTTACAAAACTTGTTTACAAAAACAAACAATACAAAACATTGTTTATTATTATTGTTCTATAATATATATACCAATATACAGTCACTGAACATATTCCTATTAGTTCTGCAGCTTGTGGAACTCTGAAACATGGTGTCATACACAATGGTGTTTTATCTTTCTCCCTCATTCTATCTCTTTCAATGTCTCTCTCTTTCTATCTGTCTATCTATCTCTGTCTCACAGGTACACATAAATACAAGTATACATAGTATAAATTACCTAGGATAACCCAAGAAATCCAGACAAAGTGCTATACTCTGCTTGAAGATGTGAGTAAAAATGATGACACAGTCTTGTGGCTCTCTGAGACAGAGAGCTAGACGGATAGACAGATAGACAGGGAGCTTGACAGACAGACAAATAGACAGACAGAAATGTTAGTGTACCAGTACCAGTGTACTAGTGTTCCACCCTCCTCCTCCTCTTCCTCCTCTTCCCCCTACTCTTCCTCATACTCTTCCTCTTCCTCCTCTTCCTCTTCCTCTTCCTCCTCTTCCTCCTCCTCTTCTTCCTCTTCCTCCTACTCTTCCTCCTCCTCCTCTTCTTCCTCTTCCTCCTCTTCCCCCTAATCTTCCTCGTACTATTCCTCTTCCTCCTCCTCTTCCTCTTATTCCTCTTCCTCCTACTCTTCCTCTTCCTTCTCCTCCTCTTCCTCCTCCTCCTCTTCCTCCTCCTCCTCTTCTTCCTCTTCCCCCTACTCCTTCTCCTCCTTGTCCATAGTGTAAATTACAAGGAGTCCGCAGCTGTCAAAGTGACATATTAGCTCATTACTCTTTCCCCCTCGGCCTGTCAAAACAATGGGGTCGGATGCTGCTTCCCCTCCTCCATTCTATCTAATTATCTTTCTCCCTCATTCTATCTGTCTGTCTATCTCTGTCTCACAGGTACACATAAATACAAGAATACATGGTATAAATTACCTAGGATAACCCAAGAAACCCAGACAACGTGCTATACTCTGCTTGAAGATGTGAGTAAAAGTGATGACGCAGTCTTGTGGCTCTCTGAGACAGAGAGCTAGATGGATAGACAGGGAGCTTGACAGACAGGCAAATAGACAGACAGAAATGTTAGTATACCAGCAAAAACAAAGGGAGGGTGATGTTCATCTCATCTTTTGGCATCAGCTCTACCCTCATTTACCCTCATCAAACGTCAGCACTTATCAGATGTTATCTCCCCTTATCTTGTTACTGTCATGGGTGAACATTTATTATTACATATTATTATTACCTATTATTATTATTATGTATTATTATTATTATTATTATTATTATTATGTATTATTATTATGTATTATTGTTATCATTACGTATTCTTCTTCTTCCTCCTCCTCCTCTTCCTCCTCCTCCTCTTCTTCCTCCTCCTCCTCCTCTTCCTCCTCCTCCTCCTCTTCTTCCTCCTCCTCCTCCTCCTCCTCCTCCTCCTCCTCTGCCGCCTCCTCCTCCTCTTGCCTCCTCCTCCTCTTGCCTCCTCCTCCTCTGCCTCCTCCTCCTCCTCCTCCTCCATTCTTGGAACAAGTTTGAAGATCTTGTAGTTCATAATCACTATCATCACCAATGCTCACATCTGAGTCTGGGATTTTGGGAAATAGGAGTTTCCTCTTTGATTCTGGTACAACTGAACGACGGCCCAGCACCAGAGGTGGAAGGCTGTGGGTTGTCTGGGTTTTCCTCACTATTACCCATATTATGGTCATTAGTTTCGGTCAAAACCTCACCAGAACCTTGAAACTCATCTTCACTGTCACTTCCATCTGTATTAGAACTGTCACTGGGGAACAAAAGTGTCCCAATTCGCCGAGGAGTGAGGAACTTCTTACCACAGGGCACGGTGGAAATTGTGTACTATGATGGCATTCCCACAATGCACCACTGGGTCCCAGATTTTTTTCCTACTGCGCACACCCACCACACAGACCCATTCTCTCACATCTAGGCTTATCAGCCTTTTCCTGTGAGATTTGAGGCCGCTAGAATTTATGCGTACTAGTACGACAAAAACCCCTACGCGTAAGACGTACTAGTACGACGAAAACCCTCAAAGGGTTAATAAATGTATGGAAGAGGGTAAGGTACCTAGGGATTGGCAGAGAGCATGCATAGTTCCTTTGTATAAAGGCAAAGGGGATAAAAGAGAGTGCAAAAATTATAGGGGGATAAGTCTGTTGAGTATACCTGGTAAAGTGTATGGTAGAGTTATTATTGAAAGAATTAAGAGTAAGACGGAGAATAGGATAGCAGATGAACAAGGATGCTTTAGGAAAGGTAGGGGGTGTGTGGACCAGGTGTTTACAGTGAAACATATAAGTGAACAGTATTTAGATAAGGCTAAAGAGGTCTTTGTGGCATTTATGGATTTGGAAAAGGCGTATGACAGGGTGGATAGGGGGGCAATGTGGCAGATGTTGCAGGTGTATGGTGTAGGAGGTAGGTTACTGAAAGCAGTGAAGAGTTTTTACGAGGATAGTGAGGCTCAAGTTAGAGTATGTAGGAAAGAGGGAAATTATTTCCCAGTAAAAGTAGGCCTTAGACAAGGATGTGTGATGTCACCGTGGTTGTTTAATATATTTATAGATGGGGTTGTAAGAGAAGTAAATGCGAGGGTCTTGGCAAGAGGCGTGGAGTTAAAAGATAAAGAATCACACATAAAGTGGGAGTTGTCACAGTTGCTCTTTGCTGATGACACTGTGCTCTTGGGAGATTCTGAAGAGAAGTTGCAGAGATTGGTGGATGAATTTGGTAGGGTGTGCAAAAGAAGAAAATTGAAAGTGAATACAGGAAAGAGTAAGGTTATGAGGATAACAAAAAGATTAGGTGATGAAAGATTGGATATCAGATTGGAGGGAGAGAGTATGGAGGAGGTGAATGTATTCAGATATTTGGGAGTGGACGTGTCAGCGGATGGGTCTATGAAAGATGAGGTGAATCATAGAATTGATGAGGGGAAAAGGGTGAGTGGTGCACTTAGGAGTCTCTGGAGACAAAGAACTTTGTCCTTGGAGGCAAAGAGGGGAATGTATGAGAGTATAGTTTTACCAACGCTCTTATATGGGTGTGAAGCATGGGTGATGAATGTTGCAGCGAGGAGAAGGCTGGAGGCAGTCGAGATGTCATGTCTGAGAGCAATGTGTTGTGTGAATATAATGCAGAGAATTCGTAGTTTGGAAGTTAGGAGGAGGTGCGGGATTACCAAAACTGTTGTCCAGAGGGCTGAGGAAGGGTTGTTGAGATGGTTCGGACATGTGGAGAGAATGGAGCGAAACAGAATAACTTCAAGAGTGTATCAGTCTTTAGTGGTAGGAAGGCGGGGTAGGGGTCGGCCTAGGAAAGGTTGGAGGGAGGGGGTAAAGGAGGTTTTGTGTGCGAGGGGCTTGGACTTCCAGCAGGCATGCGTGAGCGTGTTTGATAGGAGTGAATGGAGACAAATGGTTTTTAATACTTGATGTGCTGTTGGAGTGTGAGCAAAGTAACATTTATGAAGGGGTTCAGGGAAACCGGCAGGCCGGACTTGAGTCCTGGAGATGGGAAGTACAGTGCTTGCACTCTGAAGGAGGGGTGTTAATGTTGCAGTTTAAAAACTGTAGTGTAAAGCACCCTTCTGGCAAGACGGTGATGGAGTGAATGATGGTGAAAGTTTTTCTTTTTCGGGCCACCCTGCCATGGTGGGAATCGGCCAGTGTGATAATAAAAAAAAAATGTGTAGAGAACCCAGGATAAGCCAAAAAAAGTCAGACTGTGTGACTTATTTCCATTGCCTTCACTCAGATCATCATTTCTTCTAAAAATGGTGTTACATGAGAATGGGAGTGTTCTTCTTTATTTATTCTACCGTATCAGTGTAGAGACAACTTGTACACAAACTAGACGTGTACACTTTGTTTGTTTACAAAACTTGTGTTTGCCTGGTTTGTTTACATAACTCTGCGCCTGTCCTCCCTCATGTACTCATTCTCTTTCTCTCTCATTTACTCGTTTTATCTCATTTACTCACTCCTGACCCTACATTAAGACTACAAATATTTTAAGGTAAGTAATGAGTGAACTGTATATGCATTTTATCGCTCTGGGATGCTTAAATATCATAGAATATATGTGTGGGTTCTCCATGGGGAAGTGGAACAGAATTCTTCCTCCGTAAGGCATGTGTGTTGTAAGAGGCGGCTAAAATTCTGGGAGCAAGGGGCTAGTAACCCCTTCTCTCGTATAAGTTACTAAATTTAAAAAGAGAAACTTTCGTTTTTCTTTTTGAGCCACTTTGCCTTGGTGGGATATGGCTGGGTTGTTGAAAAAAAAAAAAATATGTGTGTGGAATGGCCTGGTATGGTAGCCCGGCTGACTACCATACATACCACACTTGATTTCTTACAATAAATACTACTCATCTCACCCTAGATTATGACTACAAATATTTTAAGGTAAGTAATGAGTAAACTGTATGTGCATTTTATCGCTGTGGGATGCTTAAATGTAATAGAATATTGTGTGGATGGGTTGGCCTGGTATGGTAGCCTGGCTGGCTACCATACATACCACACTTGATTTCTTTCAATAAATACTACTTGTCTCATCCTAGATTAAGTCTATAAATATTGTGAGTGTGGGGGAAGTTCGTGAGGCAGTAGGTAAAATGAAATGGGGTAAGGCAGCTGGTATTTATGGGATAAAGATAGAAATGTTAAAAGCAGGTGGAGATATAGTTTTGGAGTGGTTGGTGCAATTATTTAATAAATGTATGGAAGAGGGTAAGGTACCTAGGGATTGGCAAAGAGCATGCATAGTTCCTTTGTATAAAGGCAAAGGGGACAAAAGAGTGGGTGAGTAAGTTATTTTTAAGAGGAGACTTGAATTTATAAACAGACAGTATTTCTTTTATATTCACAGGTAATGAATTCCAGATTTTTGGGCCTTTTAAGTGCATTGAGTTTTTGCATAGTGTGAGATGGACACGAGGAACATCAAAGAGTGTGATCTGTGCCTTGTGTTATGGTCATGTATTCTGTTGAGGTTGGTAAGGAGATGTTTGAGAGGAGGGTTTATATCTGAGTTAAGTGTTCTATGTATGTAGTAGGCACAATAATAAGTATGGATGTTTTGTACAGTGAGTAGGTTTAGAGTTTTGAATATTGGTAGAGTGTTCTGCCTGTAGTGGGAATTTGTTATCATTCTGACTGCAGCCTTTTGTTGGGTAATTAATGGTCTGAGATGGTTTATTGTTGTTGAGCCCCATGCACAAATTCCATAGGTGAGATAGGGGTAAATAAGTGAGTGATATAGGGCCAGGCGGGCTGACTGTGGAACATAGTACCGTATCTTCGATAGTATGCCTACGGTCTTGGAAATTTTCTTGGAAATTTGTTGTACATGTGTTTGAAATTTGAGACTATTATCAAGGTGGATTCCTAAGAATTTTCCCTCTGTGAGCTTTGTGATAGGTGATCCGTTTATCATTATGTTAAGAGGGACATCTGTAGCTTTGTTTCCAAGCTGAATGAAGTAGGTTTTGTCAATGGTGAGAGTAAGTTTGTTAGTCATCATCCAGGTAGATATTTTCTGTAATTCGGTATTCACAGTATTCGCTAGCATGACTGGGCTTGGGTGAGATAAGACGTATGTAGTGTCATCTGCAAATAGTGTGGGTTTGAGTAGTTGCAATGCATTTGGTAGGCCATTTATGTAAACGAGAAAGAGAAGAGGGCCAAGGGCACTTCCCTGTGGGACACCAACTGTAATTGGTTGTGCGGAAGCATTTGCTCCATTTGTATATACATATTGGCTTCTGTTGCTGAGATATGACTTTAGGTAGTTGAGGGAGTGCCCTCTTATACCATAGTTTGAAAATTTTATGTGGAACAAATCATGGTCAGCTGTATCAAAAGCTTTACGTAAATCAATGAAGATCCCCAGTGGGACTTCTTTTTTCTCTAGTGCAGTGTATATTTGTTCTAGCATGTGAAGGGGGGTAGGGCTCGGCCTAGGAAAGGTTGGAGGGAGGGGTAAAGGAGGTTTTGTGTGCGAGGGGCTTGGACTTCCAGCAGGCATGTGTGAGCGTGTTTGATAGGAGTGAATGGAGACAAATGGTTTTTAATACTTGACGTGCTGTTGGAGTGTGAGCAAAGTAACATTTATGAAGGGGTTCAGGGAAACCGGCAGGCCGGACTTGAGTCCTGGGGATGGGAAGTACAGTTCCTGCACTCTGAAGGAGGGTTGTTGATGTTGCAGTTTAAAAACTGTACTGTAAAGCACCCTTCTGGCAAGACAGTGATGGAGTGAATGATGGTGAAAGTTTTTCTTTTTCGGGCCACCCTGCCTTGGTGGGAATCAGCCAGTGTGATAATAATAATAAAAATGTGTATAATAGCATCATTCATATTTTTGTTAGGCCTGAACCCAAACTGACAGGGGTTGAGTATGTTGTGGGAGATGAGGTAGGAATAGATTTGCTGATGAACTAATTTTTCGATGATTTTAGAGAGAGGTTGTAAGTTGGATATTGGCCTATAGTTATTCAAGTCTATTTGGTCTCCTACTTTATGGATCGGGGTGACCCTTGCTATTTTGAGAACTGTAGGGAAGGTAGAGGATTAGAGGGATTTGTTAAAGAGTGTTGCAATGATTGGTGACAGAGCTTGCGATGCTTTTTTGTATATAAAGGGTGGTAAGATATTTAAATCTCCAGTCTTGTTTTTTAGTGTGTTGATAATAATGGAGACATATGTTGGGTTAGTCGGAGCTAGGAACAGTCTGTTCGGGTAGTTGCCAGTAATGTAGTCATTGGGTGGGGTATTTGAGCTTGGGGTTTTATTGGCAAGGTTTTTTCCTATGGTAGAGAATAAATCATTGAGTCTGTTTGCTGTTTCAGTTGGTGGGAGTTGGGGTTCATCTGGTTTTGTTAGTTCAATTTTGTTCCTAGAATTTCCGATATGGTTTTCCAGGTCTTTTTTATATTACCTTTTAAGTTGGATAATCTTTTCTCATAATACAATTTTTTAGCCCTTCTTATCAGGCTGGTTAGGATTGACGAATAACGTTTTCTATGGTCTCTGGGTATGTGACCCATTCTGTACCGTTTTTTGTATAGGTGCTTTGTATTTATGGATTTGAGGATGCTGGGTGTTAGCCAGGGACTGTTCAGTCTCTTAGCTGTCATCTGCTTAGTTTTTATAGGGTAGTGCTTGTTATAGAGGTATTGGGTCTTTTTTAGAAAATTATTAATACATTCATCAATATCTGTATAGATTTCTAGCGGTGATTTCTGGAGGTGAAGGTTTATAAACTAAAAGAGGAGGCAGTTAGGGTAAGATATAAACAGCTATTGGAGGATAGATGGGCTAATGAGAGCATAGGCAGTGGGGTCGAAGAGGTATGGGATAGGTTTATAAATGTAGTGTTAGAGTGTTCAGCAGAAGTTTGTGGTTACAGGAAAGTGGGTGCAGGAGGGAAGAGTAGCGATTGGTGGAATGATGATGTAAAGAGAGTAGTAAGGGAGAAAAAGTTAGCATATGAGAAGTTTTTACAAAGTAGAAGTGATGCAAGGAGGGAAGAGTATATGGAGAAAAGAGAGAGGTTAAGAGAGTGCTGAAACAATGTAAAAAGAGAGCAAATGAGAGAGTGGGTGAGATGTTATCAACAAATTTTGTTGAAAATAAGAAAAAGTTTTGGAGTGAGATTAACAAGTTAAGGAAGCCTAGAGAACAAATGGATTTGTCAGTTAAAAATAGGAGAGGAAAGTTATTAAATGGAGAGTTAGAGGTATTGGGAAGATGGAGGGAATATTTTGAGGAATTGTTAAATATTGATGAAGATAGGGAAGCTGTGATTTCGTGTATAGGGCAAGGAGGAATAACATCTAGTAGGAGTGAGGAAGAGCCAGTTGTGAGTGTGGGGGAAGTTCATGAGGCAGTAGGTAAAATGAAAGGGGGTAAAGCAGCTGGGATTGATGGGATAAAGATAGAAATGTTAAAAGCAGGTGGGGATATAGTTTTGGAGTGGTTGGTGCTTTTATTTAATAAATGTATGGAAGAGGGTAAGGTACCTGGGGATTGGCAGAGAGCATGCATAGTTCCTTTGTATAAAGGCAAAGGGGACAAAAGAGAGTGCAAAAATTATTGGGGGATAAGTCTGTTGAGTATACCTGGTAAAGTGTATGGTAGAGTTATTATTGATAGAATTAAGAGTAAGACGGAGAATAGGATAGCAGATGAATAAGGAGGCTTTAGGAAAGGTAGGGGGTGTGTGAACCAGGTGTTTAAAGTGAAACATATAAGTGAACAGTATTTAGATAAGGCTAAAGAGGTTTTTGTGGCATTTATAGATTTGGAAAAGGCGTCTGACAGGGTGGATAGGGGGGCAATGTGGCAGATATTGCAGGTGTATGGTATAGGAGATAGGTTACTGAAAGCAGTGAAGAGTTTTTACGAGGATAGTGAGGCTCAAGTTAGAGTATGTAGAAAAGAGGGAAATTATTTCCCAGTAAAAGTAGGCCTTAGACAAGGATGTGTGATGTCACCGTGGTTGCTTAATATATTTATAGATGGGGTTGTAAGAGAAGTAAATGTGAGGGTCTTGGCAAGAGGCATGGAGTTAAAAGATAAAGAATCACAGATAAAATGGGAGTTGTCACAGCTGCTCTTTGCTGATGACACTGTGCTCTTGGGAGATTCTGAAGAGAAGTTGCAGAGGTTGGTGGATGAATTTGGTAGGGTATGTAAAAGAAGAAAATTAAAAGTGAATACAGGAAAGAGTAAGGTTATGAGGATAACAAAAAGATTAGGGGGTGAAAGATTGAATATTAGATTGGAGGGAGAAAGTATGGAGGAGGTGAATGTATTCAGATATTTGGGAGTGGATGTGTCAGCTGATGGGTCTATGAAAGATGAGGTGAATCATAGAATTGATGAGGGTAAAAGGGTGAGCAGTGCACTTAGGAGGCTGTGGAGACAAAGAACTTTGTCCTTGGAGGCAAAGAGGGAAATGTATGAGAGTATAGTTTTACCAACGCTCTTATATGGGTGTGAAGCATGGGTGATGAATGTTGCAGCTAGGAGAAGGCTGGAGGCAGTGGAGATGTCATGTCTGAGGGCAATGTGTGGTGTGAATATAATGCAGAGAATTCGTAGTTTGTAAGTTAGGAGGAGGTGCGTGATTGTCAAAACTGTTGTCCAGAGGGCTGAGGAAAGGTTGTTGAGGTGGTTCGGACATGTAGAGAGAATGGAGCGAAACAGAATGACTTCAAGAGTGTATCAGTCTGTAGCGGAAGGAAGGCGGGGTAGGGGTCGGCCTAGGAAAGGTTGGAGGGAGGGGGTAAAGGAGGTTTTGTGTGCGAGGGGCTTGGACTTCCAGCAGGCATGCGTGAGCGTGTTTGATAGGAGTGAATGGAGACAAATGGTTTTTAATACTTGACGTGCTGTTGGAGTGTGAGCAAAGTAACATTTATGAAGGGATTCAGAGAAACTAGCAGGCTGGACTTGAGTTCTGGAGATGGGAAGTACAGTGCCTGCACTTTGAAGTAGGGGTGTTAATGTTGCAGTTTAAAAACTGTAGTGTAACACACCCTTCTGGCAAGACAGTGATGGAGTGAATGATGGTGAAAGTTTTTCTTTTTCAGGCCACCCTGCCTTGGTGGGAATCGGCCAGTGTGTTAATAAAAAAATAAAAATAATTTCTTGCTCAGTGTGCCAGTCAGTGTTTGTCATTGCTGTTGTGAAGTTATTAATGGCTGCCTCATTATGAAGTCTGAAAGTGACTTTAGTGGTGTCTTGGGGTAATTTGCCTAGATTAGTAATGAGGAAGGTAGGGTAGTGGTCTGTGGTATTATCTGTGATTATGTCTGATTTTAAAGGGGATTTGGTGTTGGTCTAGATGTGGTCTAGTAGGGAAACACTAGTCTCAGTAATTCTTGTAGGTTTTGTTACTGTTGGTAGCAACATGCAGTTACTCATTGTGTTTGTGAATTCAGTAACGTGTGGGTCCTGGTCTTGCAGGAGATTTATATTGAAGTCACCTGAGAGTAGTAAGTGATCTTTATTCATCTGTGCATCACTTATCATACTTCCTAGGTTTTCACTAAAATGGCTAATGTTTGACTGTGGTACTCTGTAGACGTTTATCACTGTGAGAGGTTTTTGTAGGTACAGTGGATCCCCGCCTTACGATATAATTTTATTCCAGAAGTATGTTCAGGTGCCGTTACCGAACGAATTTGTTCCCATAAGGAATATTGTGAATTAGATTAGTCCGTTTCAGACCCCCAAAAATACACGTACAAAAGCACTTACGTAAATACACTTACATAATTGGTCACATTGGAAGCTGATCGTAAGGCGGGGGTCCACTGTATTTGGATTTGAATTTAGCTATTATATATTCCCCATGTTCACCCCTTGTGCATGTATTACTGATACATTCTAGATTGTATGAGTAGTATATAGTTGTGCCAACCCCTTGTTGATCTGGCCTACAGTTGTGTATGGCTTTGTAACCTGGAATGGCATAGACATCTGTAGTATCAGGCTTTAGCCAGGTTTCGGTGAGAGTAATGATGGACATACTGGCATGCAGGGAATTTAGTAATGCTATGAGGTCATCATAATGTTTGCTTAAAGATCTGACATTGTAGTTAAAGACAGTTATGTTGTTGTTGGCTCTGAGAAGTGCCTTTGATTGTTCTGCTGTGTAGTAATTACAGTTACTTCTTGATTCATTTAAGTCATTCAGTAACTGATTGGTATCAGAATTAATTCTTGTAATCATGAGATTTATAGTGAATCTATAATTAGAATTAAGTATAAGACAAAGTAAATAATCTAAAGCTAAAAAATAGCACCTGAATTATTTTAACAAATGTAAATGTAGGAGTCTAGGAAATAAGATAGATGGGCTAAGATTAATTGCAAGTGTTGGTAATATAGATATTATTGGTATAACAGAGACCTGGTTCAACCTGAAAGATAGAGAAATGCCGTCTGAATGCAACATACAGGGTTATAAACTATTCCACACTGATAGGGTCAACAGGAAGGGTGGCAGATTGGCGATGTATGTCAGAAAATTTAAATTGTTGTCTTAGATATGATATAAGATTAGGAACATCGAACACAGAATCTGTTTGGCTACAGTTTCTCAAGGGACGTGACAAATTAATTTTGGGTGTGATATATAGGCCCCCAAACCTTGATAGGGAGTGCAGTAAGCTGTTATGGGACGAAATTCATAAGGCATCTAGATTTGAAAATGTTGTGGTAATGGGAGATTTTAACTTTAGACAAATTGATTGGAACAATATGACAGGAAATCTTGAGTCTAGTGACTAATTAATAATCTTGAGGTTAATGATGAGCTTGGGGAAAGTGATCACAAATCACGTAGTTTCAATTTATCATGGAATTACCCAGATAACTGCAATCAAATCTCTGTCCCAGATTTTCACTTGGCCGACTTCATGGGACTGAAAAATTACCTGGGTGGGCTAAATTGGGATGTCCTGACTATGGGTCAGGTAGGTGATCTTGGTTGCCAATATGACGTTTTTCAGAGCATAGTTCTAGCTGCCCAGACAACTTTTGTTCCGAGTAAGGAAATTAGATCAAACAAAAATGATCCCAAATGGATGAACAATATATTAAAACATCTCATTGGTCAAAAGAGAGGCATATATAGGCATATCAAAAGAGGGGATGGGCAGTTAAGAAATCAATATATTCAATTAACCCTTTCAGGGTTTTGCCTGTACTAGTACGGCTTACGCAGCAAAGGTCCATGACGTACTAGTATTCATAAATTCTAGCGCCTTCAAATCTAGTGAGAGAAAGTTCGTAGGCCTACATATTAAAGAATGTGTCTATGTGGTCAGTGTGCGCAGTATAAAAAAATCCCGCAGCACACAGTGCATAATGAGAAAAACAAACTTTGACCGTGTTTTTGGATTAAAACAGCAACTTTGCACTATATTTTCGTATGGTATTTATTATTGTATTCTAGTTTTCCTGGTCTCATTGTATAGAATGGAAGACATATTACAGAAATTGAGATGATTTTGACTGGTTTTACAATGAAAAGTACCTTGAAATTGAGCTCAGAGTAGCAGAAATGTTCGTTTTTTTACCAAAGTTCAAAAGTAAACAAATCATGCTAAGCGTCCAATACATGTCAACTGGTGAGTCTAATATTCTTTCACAAGTGTGCCAATATTATTTATACCATTTCTACACTAATGCAGTAGTTTGCATAACAGTAAATCTTCTGTTTTTTTTGTGAGAATAAAAATTCAAAGTGGAAAGCAAAAGAAATGTAAGAGGGGCCTGGGGACGTGACTAATGAACAGACGAAATGTTATTTTAGTGCCAGGGATGTCTTTCTTGCTTATTCTTGACACTATTTGGAAATTGGCATCTTTAAATTTGTGTGAAATTGGCAAAATTGCTAAATTCTGACCACTGTATTGGATAATTGAAATCGGTAAATTGGTGGTTTCTTGTACTCATTCGATAGAAAAAATGGAGTTCTACAAAATACAGTAGGGCCCCACTTATACGGCAGGTTAGGTTCCAGGCTACCGCCGTAAAGCGGAAACCACCGTAAAGTGGAACACCCTTTTTTTCCACTTATAAATGCATACAAACACTAGATAACAAGTTTACACTAACATATATTAAGTTAGCAATAGAACCAGGCATCAAAAAACAATAAAAAAGTACAATACACACATAGTGCACTCATTACTTACCTTAAAATATTTATAGTCTTAATCTAGGGTGAGACAAGTAGTATTTATTGTAAGAAATCAAGTGTGGTATGTATGGTAGTCAGCCAGGCTACCTTACCAGGCCAACCCACCCACACATACTATTCTATGATATTTAGGCATCCCAGAGCGATAAAATGTATATACAGTTCACTCATTACTTACCTTAAAATATAGGGTGAGATGAGTAGTATTCATTGTAAAAAATCAAGTGCGGTATGTATGGTAGTCAGCCGGGCTACCATACCAGGCCAACCCTCCCACACATATATTCTATGATATTTAGGCATCCTAGGGCGATAAAATGTATATACAGTTCACTCATTACTTACCTTAAAATATTTGTAGTCTTAATGTAGGGTCAGGAGTAAGTAAATGAGATAAAACGAATAAATGAGAGAGAAAGAATGAGTGCATGAGAGAGGACAGGCGCAGAGTTATGTAAACAAACCAGGCGAAGGTAAGTTTTGTAAACAAAGTGTACACGTCTGGTTTGTGTACAAGTTACATTGTGTACAGGGTGTCTCTACATTGATACGGTAGAATAAATAAAGAAGAACACTCCCATTCTCATGTAACATCATTTTGAGAAGAAATGATGATCTGAGTGAAAGCAATGGAAATAAGTCACTGACTTTTTTGGGTTATCCTAGGTTCTCTACACATATGTTGTTATGTATGATAATCTATGTAACTGTATTTGTGTATACCTGAATAAACTTACTTACATAAATACGAAAGGAATAATTTTCTACAGTTACCCCCAGTAGCACATTTTCTCTTATGTTAGATCAGAGAAAATGTTATTCTTGGCATCACTTGTACAAGTTATCTGGCTACCACATCTCATATTTATGTTTATTTATTCTATTGTAGGGTGTATTTATCATCTTTTTATGTTATGTATCGTGTTTATTATATAATTTTGAAAAAAATATCATGGATGGATTAATGAAAATGTGTATATTAACGTAATATACGACATTTAATGAGACTCGGTGATTATTATTATTATTATTATTTCTAATATGGCGTCATTTGTGCAAGTCGTCTGCTACCACATCTCGCATTTATGTTTATTATTCTACTGTGGGGTGTATTTATCTTATTTATATGTTATGTATCGTGTTTATTATATAATTTTGAAAAAATATCATAGATGGATTAATGAAAATGTGTATATTAACGTAATATACGACATTTAAATGAGACTCGATGATTATTATTATCATTACTAATATGACGTCTGGAGACATAAGACACTCTTACTGATTTTAATGTGTACCTGCATGCCAGCACAGTATGTAAGCTTATTTAGGTACAGGTATACATAAGTATAATTATCAGAGTATATATAAAATATGAAATAACTTTTAAAAACATTTGAAATTTTGGAGTTTCCAGACAAAATGGAGAGACTTAGTGCTTACTGAGCTCACAGAGAAGGGTGGGGCGCGGTGACCGTATTAGAAAGTCAGGTGGGGGGAGCCGTATAGCGAGTTTTGGTCATAATTTGAAATGACCGTATTAGCGGAATGCCATAAAGTGAAACGCCGTAAAGTGGGGCCCTGCTGTAGTTATGATTTTTGTTGACTAGTACATTGGAATTGGCCAAAAATAGGGCTCAAAGTGGGCAAAATCACCGATTCGTAAACATCGTCAAGACCGCTAACTTCACGAGAGCATAATTCTGCAAGTTTTCCATCAAATTTCGTACTTTTGGTGTCATTATGATCGGGAAAAGATTCTCAATCTTTTCACAAAATAATAATTTTTTTTTTTTTTAAATTTTGGGGACCTTGAGAACAAGTCTGTGAGAGGGGCTGTGGACCCTGAAAGGGTTAAAGAGAGAAATAAAGAAAGGAATAAGAATAGCAAAAAGGGATTATGAGGCTAAGGTTGCAAGGGATTCAAAGACTAACCCAAAAGGGTTCTTTCAGGTATACAGAAGTAAGATTAGGGACAAGATTGGCCCACTTAAGAGTAACTCTGGTCAGATCACTGACAGTGATAAGGATATGTGTGAAATTCTCAATACCTACTTCCTCTCAGTTTTCACCCAGGAAAATACTAGTGATATTCCTGAAATAACAGATTACGCAGAACAGGATAATAAACTATGTACAATTGCGGTAACTAGTGACATGGTCCTCAGACAAATAGAGAAACTGGAACTTAACAAATCCCCAGGCCCTGATGAACTGTTTGCAAGGGTGTTAAAGGAATGTAAAGAGGAACTTAGTGTACCTTTGGCTAATCTTTTTAACATATCACTACAAACTGGCGTAGTGCCTGATAAGTGGAAAAATGGCAAATGTAATACCTATTTACAAGGCAGGTGACAGGTCCTTGGCTTTGAACTATAAACCAATAAGCCTTACCTCCATAGTGGGAAAATTTATGGAATCAATAATTGCAGAAGCAATTCATAGCCATCTTGACAGGCACAGATTGATTAATGAATCTCAACACTGTTTTACAAAGGGGCGTTCCCGTCTTACGAATTTACTAACATTTTTCACTAAGGTGTTTGAGGAGGTAGATCATGGTAACGAATATGATATTGTGTATACGGACTTAAGTGAGACTTTCAATAGAGTTCCACACCAGAAGCTATTGAGGAAACTTAAGGCACACAGAATAGGAGGAGAAATTTTTTCCTGGGTAGAGGCATGGCTGACAAATAGACAGCAGAGAGTTTGCATAAATGGGGAGAAATCAGAATGGGGGCACGTCACAAGCGGTGTTCCTCAGGGGTCAGTGTTGGGCCCGTTGTTGTTCACAATTTACATAAACGACATAGATCAGGGAATAAATAGCGACATAAGCAAATTTGCTGATGACACCAAAATAGGCCGTCCAATTCATTCTAATGAGGACACTAGAGCACTTCAGGATGATTTGAATAGACTGATGCAATGGTCGGAGAAGTGGCAGATGCAGTTTAATATTGACAAATGCAAAGTTCTAAATGTTGGACAGTTAAATAACCATGACACATATAAACTAAATAATGTAGATCTTAATACTACTGATTGCAAAAAGGATATATGAGTTCTGGTTAGCAGTAATCTAAAACCAAGACAACAGTTCATTAGTGTTCGCAATAAAGCTTACAGAATTCTTGGCTTCATATCTAGAAATATAAATAATAGAAGTCCTCAGGTTGTTCTTCAACTCTATATATCCTAGGTTAGGCCTCATTTAGACTATGCTGCTCAGTTCTGATCACCGTATTACAGAATGGATATAAATGCTCTGGAAAACGTACAGAGGAGGATGAGAAAGATGGTACCCTGTATCAGAAATCTTCCCTATGAGGATCGACTGAGGGCCCTGAATCTGCACTCTCTCGAAAGGCATAGAATTAGGGGGGATATGATCGAGGTGTATAAATGGAAAACAGGAATAAATAAAGGGGATGTAAATAGCGTGCTGAAAATTTCCAGCCAAGACAGGACTCGAAGTAGTGGTTTCAAGTTGGAAAAATTCAGATTCAGGAAGGATATAGGAAAGCACTGGTTTGGTAATAGAGTTGTGGATTAGTGGAACAAACTCCCGAGTACAGTAATTGAGGCTAGAACGTTGTGTAGTTTTAAAAATAGGTTAGATAAATACATGAGTGGGTGTGGGTGGTTGTGAGTTGGACCTGACTAGCTTGTGCTGCTGGGTCTGGTGCCGTGCTCCTTCCTTGAGTGGAGGTGACCGGACTGGGTGGGTCATTGGGCTTATCCATGGGGGGGGTCATTGGTCTAATCTGGGGGGGGGAGATGGACATGCTCTGCATGGGTCAGTAGGCCTGTTGCAGTGTTCCTTCTTTCTTATGTTCTTATGTTCTTAAATAAAGTGGTAATCAAATAAAGGAGTTTGGGAATATAATAGCAAAATAATGAAATAAGAAGCATTAATGTTGTACAAATATGTAGCATAACAATGTATAATATAATCGAATCAGATCGAGTAAAATCAATGATTTGTAGTGCAGAAACAGGTCATGTGGTCATTAGATGAGTTACTGTACATTCAAGAGAATGGAGTATTCTATTTGGTAATGTATTTAAAAAAAATAAAAGACATTGATTGATAGGGTCACAGGTTATACATTTATGAGATTCAGTTGTTCAGTATTTATTTAGTTGTGGCTGAGTAAGTTATTTTTAAGAAGAGTCTTGAATTGATAAACAGGCAGTATGTCTTTTATATTCACAGGTAATGAATTCCAAATTTTTGGGCCTTTATGTGAATTGAGTGTTTACATAGTGTGAGATGGACACGAGGAACGTCAAAGAGTGATCTGTGTCTTGTGTTATGGTCTTGTGTTCTGTTGAGGTTGGTAAGGAAAAGTTTGAGGGGAGGGTTTATGTCCAAGTTTAGTGTTCTATGTATGTAGTAGGAATATATGTAGTATGTCTTAAGAATCTTGTAATAAAGTTAGGTCTATCTGTATTGCATATTGTAGTTTACCATGAGTGTGTCAAATTAGATATTCCTTGATGTACTTTATTTGTATGATTATTTAATATGATCGACCGACTGACTGACTGTACTCACAGATAATTGCTCTCTTGTGCTTAAATTTTATGCTTGTGATTTTGTATAATTTCTGATAACAGTATTTAATGTACGTGTTTTCAGACATGATCTGAAGAGTGGTAAAAGTGAATCCACAGCAGAAATATAACAAAGTAAGAGGTTTCCTATATTTTTTAGGCCACAGCTGAGGTCTTCAGTGTTGTGAAGACCTCACTTGTAGGTACGCTATACTTTTTATTTCTTGTGTTTATTTGTCTCCATCGGGGATTATCTATACATTGTTTATTACACTTTTGTATTTTGATTATCTGGGTAAGTTGCTTTTACACTTTCTAGGTTAATGGCAAAGATACAGTGTTGAACAATTGTCAGAATATATAATGTGTCTAAATATTTTAGGTTGCATTAGAAGCAAGTAGATGTCTTGGAGAACTAGGACCCATTTCTCTTGGCTCTCCAGTCTTCTACATACACCACCAGAACTTATCTCACTTAGGTCTGAATGCTGCTTTGGAGTGTGGCTTTGCTTCGAAAATCATTATCATGTTAAACAGGTAAGATAATTTAATAATTTTGTTACATTAAAATAGTGAGGCAAGGTGAAGGTGCAGTGAATATTAATTGTCTTCCATTTTTTTACAAATAATGTAGCATGTGTTGCGAATAAGAAATTTTTTAAAGAACTTCATAATGTGGCCTGTTACCATTTATTTCTTATGCAACAAGATTTTTGGATCCGAGTTATTTAAAGGTATTTTAGAGTCTAGGGGAAATAATTTCAACTGGGAAACTCCATAGAATAATATTCAAATTTATTAAAGTATTTAAATACAATACTTTATCTTCTCTTTTTAGTTAATGTAACTTAACACTTTGTACAATAAATTTACCATATACATTTAGTTCAAAATCATGGAAATGTCACATTAATAAGGAAGTTTAATTATTCTTCCTGTAATTAAGTCTTCATTAACATTTACGTCTTTGTCTTAACAAGACTGTAAACTCAAAATACAAAAGGTACAAGATTTAACAAGACCTTTGAATCTGGCCGTAAAGTATCTCTATGGATTACTGAACTGACCAAGAATATAAATATCAAAAGAATCTTTCAGAGCAATGAGGAACAAACTGAGTCAGCTCTAGAGTCCAATTCTCAAAACCATTTAAACTGTACACCGTAAGAGCCAATATACGATCAGTTGTCAGGGCTGGAGCAGGGAGCAGACTGACTACTTGCCAGTCTGTTGACGCATCGTCAGGTTGGATCAGCTGACCCAAACGTCAGCCAGCCGGACATAAACAATTGAACAATTCTCCGGATGGTTCCGAGACTTAAAATCTATATACACAAGAAATCCTACCTAACAATAATAATAAAATAATAGTGATAATAATAACAAAATAGTGATAATAACAAAATAGTGATAATACCATGGTATTTTTCATATATTAACAGATAATAATATAACGCCGAAAGTCTCTATTTTAGCTATAAACAGGGACTTTCGCGCTATAATATTAACCCTTTGACTGTTTCCGACGTATAAATACGTCTTACGAGCCAATGTTTCTGACGTATTTATACGCATAAATTCTAGCAGCTTCAAATCAAGCAGGAGAAAGCTGGTAGGCCCACATGTGAGAGAATGGGTCTCCATGGTCAGTGTGCACCATATAAAAAAAATCGGGGAGCCAGTGGTGCATTGTGGGAATGCCATTTCAGTTGTCCTTTTTCAGCATGTCTAGCGGTAAGAAATATGTGATTCCCCAGCAAATCTGGGACTCTTCTCTTCCCAAGTGATGCTCTAACACAGATGGAAGTGTCAGTGAAGATCAATTTCATGATTTGGAGGAGTTTGAGACCAAAAGCAATGGAAGAGGAGGAGGGGGAGGAGGGGAGGAAGAGGAGGAGGAGGAGGAGGAGGAGGAGGAGGGAAGGAAGAGGAGGAGGAGGAGGAGGAGGAGGAGGAGGAGAAGAGGAGGAGGAGGAGGAGGAAGAAGAAGATGTAATAATATTGTTCCCTTGAAGCAAGAAAAAAAAAAGTCCACCCCATGACAGTGACAAGATAAGGGGAGATAACATCTGATAAGAGCTGACTTTGATGAGCGTAAAGGAGGGTAATATTACATGACCATCGCCCTCCCTTTGTTTTTGCTGGTACACAAACATTTGTCTGTCTGTCTATTTGTCTGTCTGTCTGTCAAGCTCCCTGTCTGTCCATCTAGCTCTCTGTCTCAGAGAGAGCCACAAGACTGTGTCATCACGTTTACTCACATCTTCAAGCAGAGTATAGCACTTTGTCTGGATTTCTTGGGTTATCCTAGGTAATTTACACTATGTATACTTGTATTTATGTGTACCTGTGAGACAGAGATAGGCAGACAGAAAGAAAGAGAGACAGATTGAAAGATATACAATGAGGGAGAAAGATAATTAGATAGAATGGAGGAGGGGAAGCAGCATCCGACCCCATTGTTTTGACAGGCAGTAGGGGTAGTGACTAATGAGACAATATGTCACTTTGACAGCTGCCGACTTCTGACTCAAAACAATTATAAGCCACACACTCCCACACAAGACAAGGAGGACAAGGAGGAGGAGGAGGAGGAGGAGAAGGAGGAGGGAGGAGGGAGGAGGAGGAGGGAGGAGGAGGAGGGAGGAGGAGGAGGGAGGAGGAGGAGGGAGGAGGAGGAGGGAGGAGGAGGAGGAGGAGGAGGAGAAGGAGGAGGAGGAGGAGGAGGAGGAGGGGGAGGAGGAGGAGGAGGAGGATTGTTTGTTTGTTTTTGTAAACAAGTTTTGTAAACAATATATTGATAATTATGTTTGTGTGCTTATTGTGTTGTATACAACGAGTGTATATATATACATTGCACCTTACTTTGGTCTTACAGGCCACATAAGTTATGTGAAAAAATAAAATAGTGAAAAAAACAAAAAACCTTCAATTACAAGTAAACTAAAGTTTACCAGGTGAGCGGCAGTCGCCGCTGTTGCCATACGCGGCTCATTTTCTGCAAACTTCACGGCTCTATATCTCAGTAAGTACCGATGGCAAAAATTTTTTTTTTGGACTAAAACACTCAGAAAAATAATCTTAACATTTTCATAAGAAAAAATAATTTTTTTTTTTTTGAATATTTGGCGACATAGAATGACAGTTTCAGAGAGGGGCCTGAAACAGTCAAAGGGTTAAGTGATGAACATATTCTCTTACAATAGTTAAATAACACAGGATGACCAATTTCGAAGATATAACACATGTGTAATATATAATTCAAATTTGAACCATTATAAAAGCCTGATCCATCAGGTTGCAATGGTTAGGTAAATCTGCACACAAGTGTCAACAACATTTTCGTTGACCAGGCAATTAACAATGAAATCTGGCCTTAAGACAGACTTTGGCAGTAGAATGAGTGGTAAGACTAAAAAGAGGTGTACTACATAAATAACTCGCAACACACCAGACCAAAACTCATGATGATGTTTCGGTCTGACTTGGACCTTTAACTAATTAATAGTCCAAGGCAGACTCAAACTGTCTTCTATGTGCAAGTTATCAGTCATGGTATGAATATTGTGACTGAAAGTGAGGGTAGGGGTGCCAGTAAGGGTAGGGGTGCCAGTAAGGGTAGGGGTGCCAGTAAGGGTAGGGGTGCCAGTAAGGGTAGGGGTGCCAGTAAGGGTAGGGGTGCCAGTAAGGGTAGGGGTGCCAGTAAGGGTAGGGGTGCCAGTAAGAGTAGGGGTGCCAGTAAGGGTAGGGGTGCAAGTATGGGTAGCAGGTGCCAATAAGGGTAGGGGTGCAAGTAAGGGTAGGGGTGCCAGTAAGGGTAGGGGTGCCAGTAAGGGTAGGGGTGCCAGTAAGGGTAGGGGTGCCAGTATGGGTAGCAGGTGCCAGTAAGGGTAGGGGTGCAAGTAAGGGTAGGGGTGCAAGTAAGGGTAGTGGTGCCAGTAAGGGTAAGGGTACCAGTATGGGTAGCAGGTGCCAGTAAGGGTAGGAGTGCCAGTAAGGGTAGGGGTGCCAGTAAGGATAGGGGTGGCAGTAAGGGTAGGGGTGCCAGTATGGGTAGCAGGTGCCAGTAAGGGTAGGGGTGCCAGTAAGGGTAGGGGTGCCAGTAAGGGTAGGGGTGCCAGTAAGGGTAGGGGTGCAAGTAAGGGTAGGGGTGCCAGTAAGGGTAGGGGTGCCAGTATGGGTAGCAGGTGCCAGTAAGGGTAGGGGTGCCAGTAAGGGTAGGGGTGCCATTAAGGGTAGGGGTGCCAGTAAGGGTAGGGGTGCCAGTATGGGTAGCAGGTGCCAGTAAGGGTAGGGGTTCCAGTAAGGGTACAGGTGCCAGTAAGGGTAGGGGTGCCAGTATGGGTAGCAGGTGCCAGTAATAGTAGGGGTGCAAGTAAGGGTAGGGATGCCAGTAAGGGTAGGGGTGCCAGTAAGGGTAGGGCTGCCAGTAAGGGTAGGGGTGCCAGTATGTGTAGCAGGTGCCAGTATGGGTAGGGGTGCCAGTATGGGTAGCAGGTGCCAGTAAGGGTAGGGGTTCCAGTAAGGGTACAGGTGCCAGTAAGGGTAGGGGTGCCAGTATGGGTAGCAGGTGCCAGTAATGGGGTGCAAGTAAGGGTAGGGGTGCCAGTAAGGGTAGGGGTGCCAGTATGGGTAGCAGGTGCCAGTAAGGGTAGGGGTGCCAGTAAGGGTAGGGGTGCCAGTAAGGGTAGGGGTGCCAGTATGGGTAGCAGGTGCCAGTAAGGGTAGGGGTGCCAGTAAGGTTAGGGGTGCAAGTAAGGGTAGGGGTGCCAGTAAGGGTAGAGGTGCAAGTAAGGGTAGGGGTGCCAGTAAGGGTAGTTGTGCCAGTATGGGTAGCAGGTGCCAGTAAGGGTAGGGGTGCAAGTAAGGGTGGGGTTGCCAGTAAGGGTAGGGGTGCCAGTAAGGGTAGGGGTGCCAGTAAGTTTAGGGGTGCCAGTAAGGGTAGGGGTGCAAGTAAGGGTAGGGGTGCCAGTAAGGGTAGGGGTGCCAGTATGGGTAGCAGGTGCCAGTAAGGGTAGGGGTGTAAGGGTAGGGGTGCCAGTAAGGGTAGGGGTGCCAGTATGGGTAGCAGGTGCCAGTAAGGGTAGGGGTGCCAGTAAGTGTAGGTGTTCCAGTATGGTTAGGTGTGCCAGTATGGGTAGCAGGTGCCAGTAAGGGTATGGGTGCCAGTAAGGGTAGGGGTGCCAGTAAGGGTAGGGGTGCCAGTATGGGTAGCAGGTGCCAGTAAGGGTAGGGGTGCCATTAAGGGTAGGGGTGCCAGTAAGGGTATGGGTGCCAGTATGGGTAGCAGGTGCCAGTAAGGGTATGGGTGCCAGTAAGGGTAGGGGTGCCAGTAAGGGTAGGGTTGCCAGTAAGGGTAGGGGTGCCAGTATGGGTAGCAGGTGCCAGTAAGGGTAGGGGTGCCAGTAAGGGTATGGGTGCCAGTAAGGGTAGGGGTGCCAGTAAGGGTTGGGGTGCCAGTATGGGTAACAGGTGCCAGTAATGGTAGGGGTGCAAGTAAGGGTAGGGGTGCCAGTAAGGGTAGGGGTGCCAGTAAGGGTAGGGTTGCCAGTAAGGGTAGGGGTGCCAGTATGGGTAGCAGGTGCCAGTAAGGGTAGGGGTGCCAGTAAGGGTAGGGGTGCCAGTAAGGGTAGGGGTGCCAGTATGGGTAGGGGTGCCAGTAAGGGTAGGGTTGCCAGTAAGGGTAGGGGTGCCAGTAAGGGTAGGGGTGCCAGTATGGGTAGGGGTGCCAGTAAGGGTAGGGTTGCCAGTAAGGGTAGGGGTGCCAGTATGGGTAGCAGGTGCCAGTAAGGGTAGGGGTGCCAGTAAGGGTAGGGGTGCCAGTAAGGGTATGGGTGCCAGTAAGGATAGGTGTGCCAGTATGGGTTGGGGTGCCAGTATGGGTAGCAGGTGCCAGTAATGGTAGGGGTGCAAGTAAGGGTAGGTGTGCCAGTAAGGGTAGGGGTGCCAGTAAGGGTAGGGGTGCCAGTATGGGTAGCAGGTGCCAGTAAGGGTAGGGGTGCCAGTAAGGGTAGGGTGCAAGTAAGGGTAGGGGTGCCAGTATGGGTAGCAGGTGCCAGTAAGGGTAGGGGTGCCAGTAAGGGTAGGGGTGCCAGTAAGGGTATGGGTGCCAGTAAGGGTAGGGGTGCCAGTAAGGGTTGGGGTGCCAGTATGGGTAGCAGGTGCCAGTAATGGTAGGGGTGCAAGTAAGGGTAGGGGTGCCAGTAAGGGTAGGGGTGCCAGTAAGGGTAGGGGTGCCAGTATGGGTAGCAGGTGCCAGTAAGGGTAGGGGTGCCAGTATGGGTAGCAGGTGCCAGTAAGGGTAGGGGTGCCAGTAAGGGTAGGGATGCAAGGGTAGGGGTGCCAGTAAGGGTAGGGGTGCCAGTATGGGTAGCAGGTGCCAGTAAGGGTAGGGGTGTAAGGATAGGAGTGCCAGTAAGGGTAAGGGTGCCAGTAAGGGTAGGGGTGCCAGTAAGGGTAGGGGTGCCAGTAAAGGTAGGGGTGCCAGTAAATGTAGGGGTGCCAGTAAGGGTAGGGGTGCCAGTAAGGGTAGTGGCGCCAGTAAGGGTAGGGGTGCCAGTATGGGTAGCAGGTGCCAGTAAGGGTAGGGGTGTCAGTAAGGGTAGGTGTGCCAGTAAGGGTAGGGGTGCCAGTATGGGTAGCAGGTGCCAGTAAGGGTAGGGGTGCCAGTAAGGGTAGGGGTGCATGTAAGGGTAGGGGTGCCAGTAAGGGTAGGGGTGCCAGTAAGGGTAGGGGTGCCAGTATGGGTAGCAGGTGCCAGTAAGGGTAGGGGTGCCAGTAAGGGTAGGGGTGCCAGTAAGGGTAGGGGTGCCAGTATGGGTAGCAGGGGCCAGTAAGGGTAGGGGTGCCAGTAAGGGTAGGGGTGACAGTAAGGGTAGGGGTGCCAGTAAGGGTAGGGGTGCCAGTATGGGTAGCAGGTGCCAGTAAGGGTAGGGGTGCCAGTAAGGGTAGGGGTGCCAGTAAGGGTAGGGGTGCCAGTATGGGTAGCAGGGGCCAGTAAGGGTAGGGGTGCCAGTAAGGGTAGGGGTGACAGTAAGGGTAGGGGTGCCAGTATGGGTAGCAGGTGCCAGTAAGGGTAGGGGTGCCAGTAAGGGTAGGGGTGCCAGTAAGGGTAGGGGTGCCAGTATGGGTAGCAGGTGCCAGTAAGGGTAGGGGTGCCAGTAAGGGTAGGGGTGCCAGTAAGGGTAGGGTTGCCAGTAAGGGTAGGGGTGCCAGTAAGGGTAGTGGTGCCAGTAAGGGTAGGGGTGCCAGTAAGGGTAGTGGTGCCAGTAAGGGTAGGGGTGCCAGTATGGGTAGGGGTGCCAGTAAGGGTAGTGGTGCCAGTAAGGGTAGGGGTGCCAGTAAGGGTAGTGGTGCCAGTAAGGGTAGGGGTGCCAGTAAGGGTAGGGGTGCCAGTAAGGGTAGTGGTGCCAGTAAGGGTAGGGGTGCCAGTAAGGGTAGTGGTGCTAGTATGGGTAGCAGGTGCCAGTAAGGGTAGGTGTGCCAGTAAGGGTAGGGGTGCCAGTAAGGGTTGTGGTGCCAGTAAGGGTAGGGGTGCCAGTAAGGGTAGTGGTGCCAGTAAGGGTAGGGGTGCCAGTAAGGGTAGTGGTGCCAGTAAGGGTAGGGGTGCCAGTAAGGGTAGGGGTGCCAGTAAGGGTAGTGGTGCCAGTAAGGGTAGGGGTCCCAGTAAGGGTAGTGGTGCTAGTATGGGTAGCAGGTGCCAGTAAGGATAGGTGTGCCAGTAAGGGTAGGGGTGCCAGTAAGGGTTGTGGTGCCAGTAAGGGTAGGGGTGCCAGTAAGGGTAGGGGTGCCAGTAAGGGTAGGGGTGCTAGTATGGGTAGCAGGTGCCAGTAAGGGTAGGGGTGCCAGTAAGGGTAGGGGTGCCAGTAAGGGTAGGGGTGCCAGTAAGGGTAGTGGTGCCAGTAAGGGTAGGGGTGCCAGTAAGGGTAGGGGTGCCAGTAAGGGTAGGGGTGCAAGTAAGGGTAGTGGTGCCAGTAAGGGTAGGGGTGCCAGTAAGGGTAGGTGTGCCAGTAAGGGTAGGGGTGCCAGTAAGGGTAGTGGTGCCAGTAAGGGTAGGGGTGCCAGTAAGGGTAGGGGTGCCAGTAAGGGTAGTGGTGCCAGTAAGGGTAGGGGTGCCAGTAAGGGTAGGGTTGCCAGTAAGGGTAGGGGTGCCATTAAGGGTAGTGGTGCCAGTAAGGGTAGGGGTGCCAGTATGGGTAGTGGTGCCAGTAAGGGTAGGTGTGCCAGTAAGGGTAGGGGTGCCAGTAAGGGTAGTGGTGCCAGTAAGGGTAGGTGTGCCAGTAAGGGTAGGGGTGCCAGTAAGGGTAGTGGTGCCAGTAAGGGTAGGTGTGCCAGTAAGGGTAGGGGTGCCAGTAAGGGTAGTGGTGCCAGTAAGGGTAGGGGTGCCAGTAAGGGTAGTGGTGCCAGTAAGGGTAGGGGTGCCAGTAAGGGTAGTGGTGCCAGTAAGGGTAGTGGTGCCAGTAAGGGTAGGTGTGCCAGTAAGGGTAGGGGTGCCAGTAAGGGTAGGGGTGCCAGTAAGGGTAGGGGTGCCAGTAAGGGTAGGGGTGCCAGTAAGGGTAGTGGTGCCAGTAAGGGTAGGTGTGCCAGTAAGGGTAGGGGTGCCAGTAAGGGTAGGGGTGCCAGTAAGGGTAGGGGTGCCAGTAAGGGTAGGGGTGCCAGTAAGGGTAGTGGTGCCAGTAAGGGTAGGTGTGCCAGTAAGGGTAGGGGTGCCAGTAAGGGTAGGGGTGCCAGTAAGGGTAGGGGTGCCAGTAAGGGTAGGGGTGCCAGTAAGGGTAGTGGTGCCAGTAAGGGTAGGTGTGCCAGTAAGGGTAGGGGTGCCAGTAAGGGCAGGGGTGCCAGTAAGGGTAGGGGTGCCAGTAAGGGTAGTGGTGCCAGTAAGGGTAGGGGTGCCAGTAAGGGTAGGGGTGGTAAATAAGACACATAGGCAACAGTTAGGCATCTTTATTCTGAAACGTTTCACTTACACAGTAGGCTTCTTCAGTTGAGTACAGAAAGTATGCAGGAGCAGTAGAGATGTGAAGATGATGTAATCAGTCCATGAAGCTTGAAGATGTGATGGACTGATTACATCGTCTTCACATCCCTACTGTTCCTGCCTACTTTCTGTACTCAACTGAAGAATAAGTAAATATGTAAGCAAGTTTATTCAGGTATACACAAATACAGTTACATAGAGTATCATACATAGCAGAATATGTGTAGAGAACCTGGGATAACCCAAAAAAGTCAAAGTGACTTATTTCCATTGGGGTCCTTTTAATACCTTATTACTTTACTTAGAGGGAGATAATATTTGTTATTATACTATAAAGGATATATACTAGGAATAAGGTAAAATGTGTTATTTACATTTACATGTGTTTTAGCTAAAAAATAAAAAAATTCTCTTCCCTTTCTGTCGCTACATTCATCAGACACCTTTTGGCAGTCTTCTTGAACTGGTTCATGCTATTACTGGCTTTGACCTATGCAGGTAGACTGTTCCATTCCTTTATTGCTGTACAATAAAAGGTGTTTGACGCCTGGCCACTGACTGTGGGTACTACAAAGTTGTGCTCTCTCCCCCTAGTACTATGATTGCTTTGGTTCCCAACCTTGACAAAATTGACAGCAAGATATTCTGGACATTGTTTGTGAGCAATTTTATAAACATGATTTAGCTTCAGTTGTTTTACTCTGTCTTCAACATTCAGCATATCCAACTGCTGTAATTCATCCTGGCCTACATGTTCTCTTGGTCCCAGGTCCAGGATGAATCTTACCATTTTGTTCTGGGTGATTTGCAGTTTATCTTTCAGTTTTTTTGTTAAGGCAGAGTACCATGAAGGGCAAGCGTAGTCCATATGACATTGTATAAAGGCTAGACATAGGGTCCTGCAAGCCTCAGTAAGTAGACATTGTGCATGTCTGTAGAGGAACTTCAGTCTGGCATTCGCTGTCTTTACTATACTGTTCCCTATTGGTTCTCCTGACATGCATGGGTCAAAGGGGATGCCCAGATATTTTACTGTGGAAACTGAAGTGATGGGTTCCCCATTACACCATATGCGTAGGCATTTCACCATAGGCAAACCGTTTTGGATTAAAGATGCCTAAATGTTGCCTATATGTCTTACCAACTTGTCGGTATTGTATGCCATTTTGATATTCACAAGGGTATGGGTGCCAGTAAGGGTAGGGGTGTCAGTAACAGCACTGAAGTCCTGGGTGAGCCACAGCATCCACCTCTGGGTTCACTGTGCCCAGAGCACTTCTATGCTGTAAACAAAAGCTCATACTTTTTCAAGGTTTGGGCACAGGTGTGAGTAGTAATGATGAGAGTAATGCAGACTTTAATTTATCAACTGATGACCAGTCAAGTGACAATGATGATAATTATTCACCTATGAAGCATCAGTATATATGTGGTGCACGCAGTCTGGCAGAGTCCTTATTGTTATCCACAAGCAACATTGTGAACCATGGGACTCAACACTGATAACAGATAGCGATAGTGAAGATCATAGGGTTTCCACTGTCATGGGCAGTGGGCCTTGTGTAATGCTGGCAATGCATGTGGCAGCAGCAGCAGGTGAAACAAAGGCAGCTGGCACCAGCCCAGGTAGAGAGCCATTCCCAACACTCTTCACCCCAATGATCCCAAGCTGTGTCCACCGCTGTGTCCACCGCCTCCTCCTCCTCCTCCTCCTCCTCCTCCTCCTCCTCCTCCTCCTCCTCCTCCTCCTCCTCCTCCTCCTCCTCCTCCTCCTCCTCTTCCTCCTCCTCCTCCTCCTCATCCTCCTCCTCATCCTCCTCATCCTCCTCCTCCACCTCCTCCTCCTCCTCCTCATCGTCCTCCTCCTCTTCCTCCGCCGCCTCCTCCCTCCTCCCTCCTCCCTCCTCCCTCTCCCTCCTCCCTCCTCCCTCCTCCCTCCTCCCTCCTCCCTCCTCCCTCCTCCCTCCTCCCTCCTCCCTCCTCCCTCCTCCCTCCTCCCTCCTCCCTCCTCCCTCCTCCCTCCTCCCTCCTCCCTCCTTCCTCCCTCCTCCTCAAACTCCTCAAAATCATGAAATTGATCTTCACTGACACTTCCATCTGTGTTAGAGCATCACTTGGGAAGAGCAGAGTCCCAGATTTGCTGGGGAGTCACATATTTCTTACCGCTAGACATGCTGAGAAAGGAGGACTGAAATGGTATTCCCACAATGCACCACTGGCTCCCCGATTTTTTTTATATGGTGCCCACTGACCATGGAGACCCATTCTCTCACATGTGGCCCTACCAGCTTTCTCCTGCTTGATTTGAAGCCGCTAGAATTTATGCGTATAGATACGTCAAACACGGTATCTCCTATGACGTATATATACGACCGCGACAGTCAAGGGGTTAATGGTCTGAGATGATTTATTGTTATTGAGCCCCATGCACAAAGTCCATAGGTGAGATGGGGTAAATGAGTAAGTGACATAGGGCCAGGAGGGCTGAAGATGTGAGTAAACATGATGACTCAGTCTTGTTGCTCTCTCTGAGACAGAGAGCTAGATGGATAGACAGATAGTCAGGGAGCTTGACAGACAAACAGATAGACAGGGAGCTTGACAGACAAACATATAGACAGACATGTTTGTGTACCAGAGAAAACAAAGTGAGGGCCGACGCTCATCAAATGTCAACTCTTATCTTATGTTATCTCATCTTACTACTTCAATGTCAGGGGTGGACCGAGGCTTGTTTTACATGCTTCAAGGGAACTTATTATTATGTATAATTATTATTACATCTTCTTCGTCTTCGTCTTCTTCGTCTTCGTCGTCTTCTTCGTCATCGTCTTCGTCGTCTTTGTCGTCTTCGTTGTCTTCTTCATCGTCTTCATCGTCGTTGTCGTCGTCGTCTTCGTCTTCGTCTTCTTCGTCTTCTTCGTCTTCTTCTTCGTCTTCTTCTTCGTCTTCTTCTTCGTCTTCTTCTTCGTCTTCTTCTTCGTCTTCTTCTTCGTCTTCTTCTTCGTCTTCTTCTTCGTCTTCTTCTTCGTCTTCTTCTTCGTCTTCTTCTTCGTCTTCTTCTTCGTCTTCTTCTTCGTCTTCTTCTTCGTCTTCTTCTTCGTCTTCTTCTTCGTCTTCTTCTTCGTCTTCTTCGTCTTCTTCGTCTTCTTCTTCGTCTTCTTCTTCGTCTTCTTCTTCGTCTTCTTCTTCGTCTTCTTCTTCGTCTTCTTCTTCGTCTTCTTCTTCGTCTTCTTCTTCGTCTTCTTCTTCGTCTTCTTCTTCGTCTTCTTCTTCGTCTTCTTCTTCGTCTTCTTCTTCGTCTTCTTCTTCGTCTTCTTCTTCGTCTTCTTCTTCGTCTTCTTCTTCGTCTTCTTCTTCGTCTTCTTCTTCGTCTTCTTCTTCGTCTTCTTCTTCGTCTTCTTCGTCTTCTTCTTCGTCTTCTTCTTCGTCTTCTTCTTCGTCTTCTTCTTCGTCTTCTTCTTCGTCTTCTTCTTCGTCTTCTTCTTCTTCTTCGTCTTCTTCTTCGTCTTCTTCTTCTTCTTCTTCTTCTTCTTCTTCTTCTTCTTCTTCTTCTTCTTCTTCTTCTTCTTCTTCTTCTTCTTCTTCTTCTTCTTCTTCTTCTTCTTCTTCCACATATCCAAAACATTGCTGAGACCTATAAACACTTTGTATACATTTCAAGACAATAGTAGATGGCCAAGGCAGGTGTAAATGCCCACCTGTCAGTGTCTTTGGGACAATTTCAGTACATAATACTAGTGTCAAAACAAAGATTGGTTATGAAATGACAAGAACTAGTATAAATTGTAATTATCAGAACATAAAAAAAAAAATGTAATATAAAAATAGAAGAAAAGGTATATTGGCAACACTTCTGCAAGCGGCGGGACTCGATGTTGCCGTCACGTGAGCATCCAGTGCCAACTTCTCGGCCTCATATCTCTGTAAGTGCTGACCCAAATTTTTTTTATCATATAACACTTAGAAAAATATGCTCTTTATTTCCATAAAAAAAAACGATATTTTTATCTTTCAAAATATTCGGTCCAAACGTGTATATACATTTGGACCATTTATGGGTTAATTTCTTGGGCGTAGTGAGTAAAAGGTGTTAATGAGAGGTTTAACTGTACATGTATTGATGCTGCATCATATTATACCAGCCTGGCTACATTATTTGTGCCCTTGGTGTACTTCTATTTAACCCATAAACGGTCCAAGCAGATCTACGTTCACATGTGTAGTGCTCCAAAAGGAGATCTACGTTTTTTTTATGTATTTTCAAATATAACACAAAAAAAGTAGATCAAAGTTTTTTACACGTTTTCAAATGTAAAAAAAAAAAAAGTAGATCTACTTTTTTTTACATGCTTTCAAATGTTGAAAAAACGTATATATACATTTGGACCGTTTACGGGTTAAAAGTACAATCTATTTATCTTAAATTTCGGGTTAAAAGTACAATCTATTTATCTTAAATTTTGAAAATAAATTTGTTTCTGATTTCAGATTTCTTATGAGCGAAGACATTAATGTAGTGTTGGCAGCAGGTTCTACATTGCAAAAGGTGTTGTCCACTAAAGAAGGATATGATTCTTTTCGTGATGTTGGACGTGCAGTACAGGAGGAGTTGATCCTTCTCTTCCCAAGATCAAAACCAAAATCAAATCTTGCCCATTATTCAGGTATGGTTTTGACTGATATTAATTGCTTAGGGTAAGTATCATATATATATAATGCAGATTTTTGTAAATGGTTAGGATAAGTCTCCTATACATGTACAGGAGGACTCCACTTATATGGCAGGTTAGGTTCCAGGCTGTCACCGTAAAGCAGAAATTGCCCTTTTTTCACTTATAAATTCATATAAATGCCTGATAACGCTCATATATTTAGTTAGCAATAGAAGTAGGCATAGAAAACAATATAAAAGTAAAATGTATATGTACATTACACTCATTACTTACCTTAACTCTTTCTAATCGACCACACTCATAGCTATTTCAATAGTATTCCTTCTGTTCTGTCAATTGGATACAAGAAACTGCCTGTTTATCTGTTTCACCTACCTAATAAAGTGATCAGAAATTGGTAATTTGGCAAATTTCACACATTCAGAAATTGCCAATTTAAAAATAGGTTCCAGAATAAGGAGTACAGACATTCCTGGCACTAAAAAAAAATTTTCCTCTGTTTCTTAGTCATGTTTCCAGGCCCCTTCAGGTTGGAAGGAGGGAGTAAACGAGGTTTTGTGGGCGAGGGGCTTGGACTTCCAGCAAGCGTGTGTGAGCGTGTTATAAAGGAGTGAATGGAGATGAATGTTTTTTGGGACCTGTTGAGCTGTTGGAGTGTGAGCATGTTAATATTTTGTGAAAAGATCCAGGGAAACCGGTTAGCCAGACTTGAGTGCTGGAGGTGGGAAGTACAATGCCTGCACTTTAACCCTTTGAGGGTCCATCCCATAGTTCTACGGCTTTGAAGCCGGGGTCCGCGCCATAGTACTACATCATGAGCTCAGCTCACTGAGATAAGCTGTGAGTGGTAAATTTGGCATAATGAGAAAAACAAAATTGCAACCACATTTGTGTATTAAAATATCAAATTTGCAGTGTATTTTCGTATGTTTTTTATGGTTGTGTTCATGATTTCTTAAGTCTCATTTGATAGAATGGAAGATAGCTATTTCTTTAGAACTCCATTTTTTCTATCAATTAAGCACAAGAAACTGCCCATTTACCGATCTCAACTACCCAATAATGTGGTCAGAAATTTGCAATTCGGCCAATTTCACGAAAACTAAAAAATATGACAATTTCAAAATAAGGTCCAGAATGAACAATGCAGACATTCCTGGCTCTAAAATAACATTTTCTTTGCTCATCAGTCGTGTTTCCAGGCCCCTCTGATATTACTCTTGCTTTCTATTTTGAATTTTTATTCAAACAAAAAATAGAAGACTTACTATTATGCAGACTACTGCAATACTGTAATAATTGTATAAATAACATCAACCCATTCATGACTGCATATTAGAATGGCTAGTTGGACATTTATTGGACAATGACATCATTTGTTTACTTTTGAACATTGGCAAAAATCAAACATTTCCCCTACTTTGAGCTCCATTTCCAGGTTCTTTTTATAGTAAAACCAATCAAAATCACCTCTATTTCTATAACATGTTTTCCATTCTATCAAATGAGACCAAGAAAACGAGAATACAACCATAAATACTATACGAAAATAGACCACAAAGTCGGCATTTTAATTAAAAAAACGGTGAGTTTTTTTTTTCTCATTATGCACTGCATGCTCCAGGATTTTTTTTATATGGTGCACACTGACCACACAGACCTATTCTCTCACATGTGGGCCTACCAGCTTTCTCCTGCTTGATTTGAAGCCGCTAGAATTTATGAGTATATATACGTCAAACACGGTACCTCATAAGACGTATATATACGGCCACGACAATCAAAGGGTTAAACATAGCAGAGAGGATGAGGCCAGAGGCAGTGGATGTGTGGTGCCTGAGTGCAATGTGTGGTATGAATATTATGTAGACAATTCATAGTTCAGAGATTTAAAGGTGTGGGGTTACTAAAAGTAATATCCAGAGGGCTGAGGAGGGGTTATTGAGGTGGTTTTTACATTGAGAGAGGATGGAGAGATAAAAAATGCTGATCAGGAGGATGTATAAACCTGAGGTGGAGGAAAGAGGGGTAGGAGTCATAATAGGAAAGGTTAGAAGGAAGGTGTTAAGTTGGTTTTAAGTGCTATGTTCTTGGACATCCAATAGGCCCATGTGAGTGTGTTAGATAGGAGTGAGTGGAGGCAAGTGGTTATTTCATTTGACATGCTACTGGAGTGTGAGCAATTTAACAATTGTGAATGCATTCAGGGAACTGGTCAACTGGACTTAAGTCCTGGAGGTGGGAAGTACAGTGCTCCTATGGTTGACTGGTGATTTTGTAGTATAATGGGTCATATGAACTATCATGTTAGCATGCTTCTAGCAAGACAATTATTGAATAAGTGATAGTGTAAGTGTTTATACTTTGTTAGGTCACCCTACCTCAGTGGGAGACTGCCAGAGGTTTTAAAAAATTTAATTGTATTTTATTAAAAGATTTTTTTTACACATTGCACATTTTGCTTTTTCAGAATTAGATGCTGTTGGTTATGAACTTCTAATAGGAAATTATGAGGTGTGGTGTAGTGGAGACAACTATGAAGACTGGGTGACACACCTGGCATGTCAACTTATTGAGGCTGGCTGTGGCAGTGAAATTATCTCTCAAGTATTACCTGTGTGTAAAGTAAAGGTAATATACTTATTCTTTTATAACTTGCCTTTTTTCTTCAAAAAGATAGAGTATAGAGGAAATTAATATGTTTTGATATTCAAAAGTTGATGTGTATAGATGAGTCTGTGAAAGAGAGGTGTTATAGAATAGAAAAAAAAAGAAAGGTAGGTGAAGTGTTGAGGTATCAACAGAAAGAAAAAAGTTTGTTGCAGAGTATAGGGGTACCAGACCTTTTATTGGGATGTGAGGCATGGGTTTGAAACATTGTGGTGAGGAGACTGGGGGCAGTTCAAAGACTGAAGGAAATACTGTTTTTTGCAAAGAATTCAGTGCATAGAAATTAGAAGATGGTGTAGTTACTAAAGGTATAATCCAGAGGGCAGAGGAGAGGTTGTTGAGCTAGTTTGGACATTGCAAGATGACCAAGATGGGGTATACATCCAGGGTGAAAGGAAGGAAGGAAGGAGGGATACAGGTTGTCCTAGGAAGGTTGGAGGGAGAGGGAGGGTATATATCCAGGGTGGAAGGAAGGAAGGAGGGATACAGGTTGTCCTTGGAAGGCTGGAGGGAGAGGGAGGGTATATATCCAGGGTGGAAGGAAGGAAGGAGGGATACAGGTTGTCCTAGGAAGGTTGGAGGGAGAGGGAGGGTATATATCCAGGGTGGAAGGAAGGAAGGAGGGATACAGGTTGTCCTTGGAAGGCTGGAGGGAGAGGGAGGGTATATATCCAGGGTGGAAGGAAGGAAGGAGGGATACAGGTTGTCCTAGGAAGGTTGGAGGGAGAAGGAGAGTATATATCCAGGGTGGAAGGAAGGAAGGAGGGATACAGGTTGTCCTAGGGAGGTAGGAGGGAGAGTGTGGAGAAAGTCTAAAGTGGTAGGTGCTCAAACATACAGAAGGGGGGGGGGGGTGTTAGACTGGAGTGTGTGTAGACATTGCTTTGAAGGATTTGAAGTTCTGTTGGAGTGTGAGCAAGGTAATGTTCATGAAGGGATTCAGGGAAACCAGTTAACCAGACTTGAGCCCTAAAGGTGTGAAGTATTGACCCTGTACTTGAAGGAGGGGTGGGAATGTTGCAGGTCAAAAGGTCATTTCAGTTGTGATGCTTGTGTACTTTGTGGTGGTGTTGCTTTCTACCAGGTACAGTCATTTTTATTGTGATGTGTACACACTTTGGTTCACCTTTTGCTTCTGGGAAATGACACTGTCAAAATGTTGTTTATATTTTGTGATCACCCTAATTTTTTTCACAAAATAGTGTTTTAGACAGTATAATGATACTTTATACTTATATAACAAACAGTACTTGTGTACAGCCTCTCCTCGCTTAACGATGGAGTTCCATTCCTAAGACCACGTTGGTCAATGAATTCGTTGCTAAGTGAGGAGCATACAGTACTATAACAGTAGTGGGTTTGTGTCAACCATCTTTGTTATTGTTTTAATATCACCTTTGCACCATTTATAATATTTCTGCTATTTTTAAGTGTTTATGCAGTATTGTACTGTTTATTGAAATAAACAGATTAAAAGAAATCAGCTCTTATATAATTTATTTAAATATGAATACTTGTCAGAAAGCCTTTTGTAAGTCCGAGGTGTCGGTAAATGAGTACGTTGCTAAGTGAGGAGAGGCTGTACTGTACTGCTATGTCTCCCATAGTGCTAGAAAGTAAAATACTGATGTTGCCCCCATATGTACTCTAATTCATGCAGCCCCATTTTCTTTGGTATATGTATAGTAAATATATTCAAATTCAAATTCAATTCAAAGTTCATTCTCTATAAGGATTACAATGCTGAGTTTACAGAATTTGGTTATTGTGTGGTTTACATGTAGTAAAATAATAATTACAGAGTGTACCACTAGAACACCTAGCATGGCTAGGCATTTCGGGCAGACTTAGATTAAATCTTAAGTTTAAAATATTACAAAATTATGAGGTAAGTTGGTATTATGGCTAAGTGACTAAATACTAGTTTGTGAATTTAGCAATGTGAATGCTTTTGTTTTGGCACTATACATAGTTTCAGTATTGGAGTATCACAGGCCAACTTATGACTAGTTAAGATTCATTATTTAGAGATTGAGATTGATATTTCTCTTTATGGTCAAATGGGTGAGTGAGTGTAAGTGTTAACCACCAGGTGGTATTCGTGTAATTAGTTGACAGGGTGTATCAGGGAGATAAGATGTTTTCTGATGGTAGTTTTGAAGGTGATGAATGTGTCTACAGTTCTAGAGTTTTCAGGTAGGGTGTTCCAGATTTTAGGGCCTTTGACATACATTGAATTTTTGTAAAGGTTTAGTCGGACACGAGGAATGTCATAGAGATGTTTGTGTCTGGTATTGTGCCTGTGGGTCCTGTCACAACTATCAAGAAAGCATTTTAGGCCAAGGTTAATATTGGAGTTTAAGGTCCTGTAGATGTAGATTGCACAGTAGTAAGTGTGGATGTACTGAACAGGGAGTAAGTTTAGATCTATGAAGAGTGGGGGGGTGTGTTGCCAGGGATGGGATTTAGTGATTATTCTTACTGCGGCTTTTTGTTGGGTTATTATTGGCTTTAGGTGTGTTGCTGCAGTTGAACCCCAAGCACAGATAGCATAGGTGAGGTATGGATATATAAGTGAATGGTATAGTGTGAGAAGGGCAGTTTGCGGCATGTAATATCGTATCTTGGAGAGGATCCCAACCGTTACGGATACTTTTTTGGTTATGTGTTGGATATGGGTGCTGAAATTCAGGTTGTTGTCGAGGTATAGGCCTAGGAATTTGCCCTCATTATGCCTGGCAATTAGAGTGTTGTCGATCTTAACCCTTTCAGGGTCCGTCACATAGATCTACAGCTACACGTTGAGTGTCCAAGCCGTAGATCTATGCCAAAATTCTAGCGCCGTCAAATTTAGCGCAAAAACACTCATAGGCCTACATGTGAGAGAACGGGTCTGCGTGGTGGGTGTGCGCCATAAACAAAAAATCTAGGCGCCCGCATAGCATTGTGGGAACGCCAGCTCAGTTACCCTTGTTCACCATGCCTCGTCGCAAGTCAGCTGTCAGCTCTCACTCCCTGGAAAATTGGGACTCTCCTCTTCCTATCTGATAGTTCTGACACTGATGGAAGTGGAAATGAAGACGAATTCTACGGCTTTGATCAGTTAGTGACTGAAAAGAATGACCAGGATATCGATAATAGTGCAGAAAACCCTGACGATCCTCAACCTTCTACCTCTGGTGTGGGCACTCGTGACTCACGGTCGGTTGTTCCTCAACGCAAGAGAAAACTAATATTTTCGCGTGGCCAGGCCTCTGACTTCAGTAATGATGATGATAGTGACGTGGATTGTGATTTTATTGCGCTCGACGATCATTCGAGTAGTGATAGTGAGGAATGATATTCACCAGTGAAGCGTCGGTATGTTCGCCGCCACATGCACTCGGGTAGTGTACCCTATGCTGTGCCCAGGGGATGGAGTACATCCCGGAGTACATCCCGTGGCCCAACACCAGTTTTAGGTAGTGATAGTGAGGATGATGTGGCTACACTTGGCAGGATAGACCACAGGCATCAGTGGATGGTGTTAGTGGTGATGGTAGTGGCACCGCCATGTGTGACTCACCAGGCCACGCTGGGACCCACGCTGCTGACTCGTCAGTTCAAGGACAAAGCGGAGCGTCAGCCACCAGCCCACCACAACCACAACCACCCGCACAAACAGCCTATGATGTCCAGTATCCACTAGCAAACCGTATGTGGGATTGGCAGCAAAATCCCAATTTTGTTCCCAAGCCTCACCACTTTGATGACTTTCAAAGTGGAATTCTACCTACTTGTCCCCTAGGAACCACGGCCAATGAACTGGAATTCTTTGAATTATTCTTTGACCAGCCATTGATGGAAATTATTGTCAGGGAAAGTAATAAGTATTTTGAGTACACCATGACAATTACGATCTTATCACCACAGTCAAGACTACACAGGTGGAAAGAGACGACTGTTGCAGAAGTGTATTTGCTTTTTGCAACAATAATGCTTATGCCTCATGTCTATAAGCATAATATAAAAGCATACTGGTCCACAGATCGGCTAATTTCTACCCCGGTCTTCAGTGAAATCATACCAGTGAACAGGTTTATCTTACTCTTACATATGTTGCACTTCTTTGATAAAACCAGGCCTGACAGAAGTGACAGGTTATACAAGATTAGAAATGTTTTCATGTATCTCAAACAAAAGTTCAGCATATACTTTTATCCATTCAAGAATCTTGTAATTGACGAGTCTTTGATTTTGTTCAAAGGTAGACTGTCATTCAAGCAGTATATACAGAGCAAGAGGAAACGCTTTGGTATAAAACTGTTTGTACTCTGTGATTGTGACAGTGGCCTGGTGTTGGATATTGTTGTATACACAGGTAGTAAAACATTGAAAGATACCAAGATGTTATTGGGTATCTCAGGTGACATAGTGAGAAACATGATGGCACCTTATCTTGGTAAGGGGCATACATTATATACCGATAACTGGTACACAAGCCCATTACTCAGTGATTTCATGTGAGTGAACAAGACAGATGTGTGTGGCACAGTGCGTTCTAATCGTAAACATATGCCCAGGCTCAACGCAGGTGCTCATAGTGATGACGTGCAGGTGTTTACTGCCAGTGACATCATGGCATTACGGTGGCATGACAAACGAGATGTCACATTGTTGACAACCATTCACCATAATGAAATGCAAGACAGTGGCAAAGTTGATCGAGTGACTAATGAACGTATTCGAAAACCAGTGACAGTGATTGATTATACACAAAACATGCGCTTGGTTGACAAATGTGACATGCAGATTGGTTTTGTTGACTGTGTTCGTAAGAGTTACAAGTGGTACATGAAACTTTTCTTCCATCTCATGGACATTTCAATGCTCAATGCATATAATATGTACCAAATAAAGACTGGCAACAGACCACCGTATGGTGAATTTTGTTTGTCTGTTGTCAGACAACTCATAATGAAGTACCAGGTAAGAACACCTGCTATACAACACGGTCCTCGAATTCCTCAGGATATACCCAAGCGTTTGAGGAGGGAAGGTGATCATTTCATAATACAATTTCCTTCAACTCAGAAGAAATTTGCTCAGAAGAGATGCATCGTCTGTGCACAAACAAAACGACGGCAACAAAGACGCAAAGACACTCGGTTTATGTATGAGGAATGTAAGGTGCCTCTGTGCATGGTGCCTTGTTTCAAGGAGTTCCACAAGCTCCAGCAGTTCTAAAAACATGTCCAGTGATTGTAAATATGTAAATATATGATAGAACATTAGTATTATACAATATTTGTGCATGTTTATTGTAATAAACAACAGTGGTAAACAATAATATGATAATAACTTTAGTGCAGTTATTGTGTTCAATACAGTGAGTTTATATATATACATTATATACAGTATTGGTCTCTCAGGCCCCAAATGTTAGTAGGAATAGAAAAAAATTGGAAAAGAAAAGAAAAAACAATGAAAACCGCAAAATAATGTAATGCGCGTATGTGGAATTCGTCGATGTTGCCGCCACCACATCATTTTTGACAAACTTCTTGGCACTGTATCTCGGTAAGTACTGATCAGAAATTTTTTTTTTGTCTTATTACCTTCACAAAAATATGCTCTTTAATTCTGTAAGAAAAAATAATTTTTTTTTTTTCAAAATTTCTTGGACACTGGAGCACCACTTCAGATTTTGGTCTTGGACCCTGAAGGGCTTAATGTTAATTTGAGCATCTCCTGCTCTGCTACCAAACATAATGTAGTAGGTTTTGTCAGTGTTAAGCGTAAGTTTATTGGCTGTCATCCAATTCGATATTTTGATCAGCTCCTCATTAACAATGGTGTCGAAGGTGGCAAGATTGAGGTGAGACATGACATAAGTCATGTCGTCAGCAAAGAGAATGGGGTTCAGGTGTTGAGATACGTTTGGAAGATCATTGATGTATATGAGGAAGAGCAGGGGACCAAGGACACTTCCCTGCGGAACTCCAGTATCAAGTGGCCATGTTGTTGATGCTGTGTCTTTAATGGTGACATACTGATACCTATTAGTAAGGTAAGATTTGAAATATGCAAGTGCATGGCCTCTTATACCATAATGGTCAAGTTTGTGGAGTAGGATGCCATGGTCTACTGTGTCAAAAGCTTTTCTTAGGTCAATAAAAATTCCTAGTGGATATTCCTTATTTTCCAATGCTGTGTAAAGCAGATCTAGCATTTTTATGATTGCATCGTTAGTGCTTTTATTTTTCCTGAATCCAAATTGGCAGGGGTTGAGTATGTTTTGTGCCGTTATAAATGAATATAGTCTCCTGTGCACGAGTTTCTCAAAGATTTTGGATAGCAATTGTAAGTTTGATATTGGCCTATAGTTGTTTAAATCTGTAGGGTCACCACCTTTATGTATTGGTGTAACCCTTGCCGTCTTGAGTAGTTTCGGGAAGGTGCTAGTTTCTAGTGACTTGTTAAAAAGTAATGAGATAGCATGCGAGAGGACATGGGCCGCTCGCTTGTACAATAATGGTGGGACATGAGACAGATTCCCTGAGTTATTTTTAAGTGACTTTATAATCTCGGTGACTTCCATGGGATCAGTTGGAGCAAGATAGAAGGAATTTGGGAAATTCCCATCTAGGTAGTCCCCGGCATGGGCATTGGTACGTGGGATTTTATTGGCGAGATTAGAACCTATGGTTGAGAAGAAGTCATTTATCTTGTTAGCTGTGTCAGTGGGATGCAGTGGTGTTTCATTAGGTTTAGTTAGGACAATATTCTTGGTTTTTTTTAGTTTGTGGGTCCCTAGAATCTGAGAGAGTGTTTTCCAGGTCTTTTTTATATCTCCTCTTGTGTCAGTGAATCTACTGGAGTAGTATAGTTGTTTGGCTTTCTTTATTACTTTGGTGAGGACTGATGAATAGTGTTTAAGAATATCTTTGTGTATTAAGCCCTGTCTATATTGCTTTTCATATTGGTGTTTCTTATCAATGGATTTCAGAATGGTGCTGGTTAGCCATGGGCAACCAAGCCGTTTGTTTGTGATCTGTTTCGTTTTTATAGGACAATATGGTAATACAGTGGACCCCCGGTTCGCGATATTAATCCGTTCCTGAGAGCTCATTGTAAACCAAAATTATAGGAAAGCGAATCAATTTTCCCCATAAGAAATAATGGAAATCAAATTAATCCATGCAAGACCCCCAAAAGTATGAAAAAAAAAAACTTTGGCCTGGTCTCAGACCGGGCCGCGGGGGCGTTGACCCCGGAACTCTCTCCAGGTAAACTCCAGGTAAACATGAAATATTAAGTTTAATGCAATAAAATAATTACAATAACAACAATAACAATAGAATAATTGACACTTACCTTTAATGAAGATATGATGATGATTGATGGGATGGGAGGAGGGGAGAGTGTTGAACCTATTGTTTAGAAGGGGATTCTCCCTCCATTAGGACTTGAGGTAGCTTTTCCTCCTGAGTAATGTAGGTCCTGCTTGGCAATTTCTTCCAAAACAGGCCTGTTTCATCACAATTAAACTTGTTCAGGTTTCAATCCTTCAGCCTCTATGTACTCTATGAATTCATGCACATATTTTTCAGCCGCTTTGTGGTCTGAACTGGCAGCCTCACCATGCCTAATCACACTATGTATGCCACTACGATTCTTAAATCTTTCAAACCAACCTTCACTGGCCTTAAATTCACTCACATCACCACTAGTTGCAGGCAATTTCTTTACCAAATCGTCATGCAACTGCCTAGCCTTTTCACAAATGATCGTTTGAGAGATGCTATCTCCTGCTATCTGTTTTTCATTTATCCACACCAATAACAGTCTCTCAACATTTTCTAACACTTGCAGTCACTGTTTCATAATCACAGTTGCACCTTTTGCAAGAACAGCTTCCTTGATTGCCATTTTCCTGCTCACTATAGTAGAGATGGTTGATTGAGGTTTACTATACAACCTGGCCAGCTCCGACACACGCACTCCACTTTCGTACTTTGCAATTATCTCTTTCTTCATTTCAATAGTCATTAGCACCCTTGGTCTTGAAGGGTTGGCACTAGAAGCTTTCTTGGGGCCCATGGTGACATATTTTGCAGAAACAAGCACCAAAAACAGTGATAATATGGATAATATGGAATGTACCGAATGTATCCTTAGATGCACGCACACTGGCTGGCTAGTAAACACTGGTACACATGGGGAAGTTCAGGCCACACATGGACACGTCTCGTACGAATCGCATCGCATACCGGGTTTTGTAACGGGAACCGAGGCAAATTTTTGGCAATATAATGCATCGGTTACCGGATTTATTGGATACCGATAGCATGGCAAACCGGGGGTCCACTGTTGTTTAATTTAGTAAAAGTGTTATATTTTATATGGAAATTTTGCTGAATTTACATTAATATTTATGTTACAAAATTATTATATTTTTCTTAATATTTAGCATTAAAACACTTAAAAAATTATATATTGCCACAAAAAAGCCAAAAAGAATTCCATGAATTTGCAGGGATTTCCACGAACAATCACAAGTTAGGTTCTAAGGAGAAATCCACGAATTACTGAAGCCACGAATTCGGAACTGCGAATACGCGTGGGTCCACTGTACAGTACATTTGTTACTTATCTTAAAATATTTGTAGTCTTAATGTAGGGTGAGAGGTGAGTAGTATTTATTTGTAGGAAGTCAGGTATGAGAGGTATGGTAGCCAGCCAGACCAGGCCACCCACATGTAATATGCTATTTATTTATTTATGTATTTGTCTTTGCAAATAGTACATTGACATTTAAAGCATCCCAGAGCGATACAGTGCATATACAGTACACTCATTACTTACCTTAAAATATTTGTAGTCTTAATGTAGTGTGAGAAGTGAGTAAACGAGGTAAAACGAATAAACGAGAGAGAGAGAATGAGTAAGTGAGAGAGGAGAGAGGCGCAGAGGATGTAAACAAGCTGATGAACACGTCTGTTTATGGCTGATACACGTTCATCTACACATAACATCTCTACGCGTAACATCTTTAAACGTAACATCTCTGCTGTGGAGTGTATTTATCATGTTTATATGTTCTTTAGCATGTTTATGATATAATTTTGAAAAAAAATATCGTAGATGGGTTAATGAAAATGTTTATATTAATGGAATATACGACATTTAATGTGCCTCAAGGTGATTATTATTGTGTATTATTATTATTATCATTATTAATATGTAGTCCTCAATTCACTCTTAGTGATTTTAACCCTCCAGTTGTCCAAACGTAGAGCTACGTTCGGAATGCTACGCGAGCCAACGTAAATCTGCGTTTGGACATTACAAGGGTTAATGTGTACCTGCACACCAGCACAGTATGTAAATTTACTTAGGTACAGGTACACATAAGTATAATTATCAGAATATATATAAAACATGAAATAACTTTAAAACACTTGAGATTTTGAAAAGTTTCCTGACATAATGGAGAGATGCGGTGCTAAGCAGACTGGGTGGGGCACGACGACTGTAGTAGAAAGTCAGCCGGGGAGAGCTGTATGGCGAGTTTTGGTCATAATTTGAAATGTCCGTATTAGCAGAATGCCATAAGGCAAAAACGCCGTAAAGTGTGGACCTACTGTATTGTCTTGTTGTTTTTTATGTTAACTTGACATAAACCACAGATATATACATATCCTTCCCTTTCTGTTGTACTTGTGCTACATAGATTATATTGCACCATATTGTGAATGCCTTTTGGCAATTTAAATTTTTTTTTATTACTTTTTGTTAACACATCGGCCGATTCCCACCAAGGCAGGGTGGCCCGATAAAGAAAACCTTTCATCATCATTCCCTCCATCACTGTCTTGCCAGAGGGGTGCTTTACACTACAGTTTATGAAACTGCAGCATTAACACCCCTCCTTCAGAGTGCAGGCACTGTACTTCCCATCTCCAGGACTCAAGTCCGGCCTACAGGTTTCCCTGAATCCCTTCATAAATATTACTTTGCTCACACTTCAACAGCATGTCAAGTATTAAAAACCATTTGTCTCCATTCACTCCTATCAAATGTGCTCATGCATGCTTGCAGGAAGTCCAAGCCCCTCGCACACAAAACCTCCTTTACCCCCTCCCTTCAACCTTTCCTAGTGCAACCCCTACCCCGCCTTCCCTCCACTACAGATTTATACACTCTTGAAGTCATTCTGTTTCAGTCCATTCTCTCTGCATGTCTGAACCACCTCAACGACCCTTCCTCAGCCCTCTGGACAACAGTTTTGGCAATCCCGCACCTCCTCCTAACTTTCAAACTATGAATTCTCTGCATTATGCTCACACCACACATTTCCCTCAGACATGACATCTCCACTGCCTCCAGCCTTCTCGCTGCAACATTCATCACCCATGCTTCACACCCGTATAAAAGTGTTGGTAAAACCATACTCTCATACATTCCCCTCTTTGCTTCCAAGGACAAAGTTCATTGTCTCCACAGACTCCTAAGTGCACCGTTCACTCTTTTTCCCTCATCAATTCTATGATGCACCTCATCTTTCATAGACCCATCTGCTGACACGTCCACTCCCCAATATCTGAATGCATTCACCTCCTCCATACTCTCTCCCTCCAATCTGATATCCAATCTTTCATCACCTAATCTTTTTGTTATCCTCATAGCTTTATTCTTTCCTATATTCATTTTTAATTTTCTTCTTTTTCTAACCCTACCAAATTCATCCACCAACCTCTGCAATTTCTCTTCAGTCTCTCCCAAAAGCACAGTGTCATCAGCAAAAAGCAACTGTGACAACTCCAACTTTGTGTTTGATTCTTTATGTTTTAACCCCCACACCTCTTGCCAATGCCTGAGCATTCACTTCTCTTACAACCCCATCTATTGATAAATTAAACAACCATGGTGACGTCATGCATCCTTGTCTAAGGTCTACTTTTACTGGGAAATAATCTCCCTCTTTCCTACATACTCTAACCTGAGCCTCACTATCCTCGTAAAAACTCTTCACTGCTTTCAGTACCCTACCTCCTATACTATACACCTGCAACATCTGTCACATTGCCCCCTATCCACCCTGTCATATGCCTTTTCCAAATCCATAAATGCCACAAAAACCTCTTTAGCCTTATCTAAATAATGTTCACCTATATGTTTCACTGTAAAACACTTGATCTACACACCCACTATCTTTCCTGAAGCCTCCTTTTTCATCTGTTATCCTACTCTCCTCCTTATTCTTAATTCTTTCAATATCAAATCTGTCATACACTTTACCAGGTATACTCAACAGACTTATTAAATTTTTTAATTACTTTAATAATTTTTTGTGCTTTTTAATCTGTCTGCGTGTGAATTTTTTTGATGTTATACATCAGTTATACACTGTTTTATCTTAATTTTGCAGCCTGAGTTCAGTGCTTTTATGCTGCCTTTCATCATACACTCAGCTCTTAGAACAGACTCCATCAATCGAAGGGAAGTTTTATCAAGGCAGTTTGCAGCATTCTTTGAAGATCACGTCAGGACTGTCAAAGCTGCTTCAGGCTCGAGGACAAACAGTGAGCATTGCACAAACACATTTATGCATTATACAGTATTTACAAAAGTAGAATTACTTTACAGGAATGTGAGAGATGGAAATAATATCTTAAAAAATAAAGTAGTAACAAGTAAAACACTGGTGTTCTTGAAGCACCAGTGAACACTGAATGACTTACTGACACTGGTGTTCTTGAAGCACCAGTGGACATTGAATGACTTACTGACACTGGTGTTCTTGAAGCACCAGTGAACATTGAATGACTTACTGACACTGGTGTTCTTGAAGCACCAGTGAACACTGAATGACTTACTGACACTGGTGTTCTTGAAGCACCAGTGGACATTGAATGACTTACTGACACTGGTGTTCTTGAAGCACCAGTGAACATTGAATGACTTACTGACACTGGTGTTCTTGAAGCACCAGTGAACACTGAATGACTTACTGACACTGGTGTTCTTGAAGCACCAGTGGACATTGAATGACTTACTGACACTGGTGTTCTTGAAGCACCAGTGAACATTGAATGACTTACTGACACTGGTGTTCTTGAAGCACCAGTGAACATTGAATGACTTACTGACACTGGTGTTCTTGAAGCACCAGTGAACATTGAATGGCTTACTGACACTGGTGTTCTTGAGGCACCAGTGAATATTGAATGGCTTACTGACACTGGTGTTCTTGAAGCACCAGAGAATCCTGATTGACTTACTGACACTGGTGTTCTTGAAGCATCAGAGAACACTGACTGACTTACTGACACTGGTGTTCTTGAAGCATCAGAGAACACTGACTGGCTTACTGACACTGGTGTTCTTGAAGCATCAGAGAACACTGAATGACATACACTGGTGTTCTTGAAGCATCAGAGAACACAGAATGACTTACTGACACTTGTGTTCTTGAAGCATCAGAGAACACTGAATGACATACTGACACTTGTGTTCTTGAAGCATCAGAGAACACAGAATGACATACTGACACTTGTGTTCTTGAAGCATCAGAGAACACTGAATGACATACTGACACTTGTGTTCTTGAAGCATCAGAGAACACAGAATGACATACTGACACTTGTGTTCTTGAAGCACCGAGAACACTGAATGACTTACTGACACTGGTGTTTGAGGCCAATGTGTGGTGTAAATATTATGCAGAGTTTGGAGATTAGGAAGAGGTTTGGAGTTACAAAAATTATTATTCATAGGGTTGAGGAGGGTTTATTGAGATGGTGTGGATATCTATAGAGAATGGAGAAAAATAGGATGAATTATAGGGTCTATAAATTGGGTGAATGGATGGAGGGATGGGGTCATTCTACAAAAAGTTGAAGGGAGTGGGTAAAGGAGGTTTTAAGTGCTAGCAACTTGAACATCCAGCAGGCTTATGTGAACATGTTAGATTGGAGTGAGTTGAGGCAAGTGTTTTTTTTTTTAATGATTTGACCTATTGGTACATGATTATGGCACCATTTATTAATGGATTCAGGGAAACAAATTAGCCATACTCGAGTCATGGGGTGGGAAATAGAGTGCCTACACTCTGAAGGTAGGAAGGGGGGGGCTGTTGTGGTGTGGAGGGTTATCTCAGTTGTGAAATCAGCACACTTCTGGCAAAACAGTGATTGAATAAGTTATAGTGAGAGTGTTTTCTTGTTTGCCAGATCACCTTCCCTCAGTGGGAGACAGCCAGTTTAAAAAAAATGTATTCAGGTCAGCCATCACGAATTTGGCAGTCAGTAATCTGGTTCCATCAGTAATCCGGCACTAATTTTGGCTAGCACAATTTCAAATTTCCAGGGTCGCCACACCAACCTGCTGCTACTGTTTAGTGGTGCTACTTGGTACATTATTCATTTCAATTTATTTTTTCCATTTATTGTTTTAACCTGTTCACTTTTAGCCCTAGCTATGGTTCCAATGAATAAAAGAAATGCTTCTCATTGTGTAAGCACATACACTGTACATTGTCCATAAAAGATAAGATGGCTTTGAAGCCACTGTCAGTCGCCATGGGCTCAGCTCACTCAGATAAACTGTGACCGGTAAATTTGGGCCTACATATAAGATTATAGGTCTATGTGGTAAGTGTGCACTATATATAAAAATCCTACAGCATGCAATACAAAATTATAAAAAAAAATTACTACTGTGTTTTTGTTGTAAAACAGTGACATTGCTGTGTATTTTTGTATGGGTTTTATGGTTGTATTCTCGTTTTTAAGGTCTCTTTTGATAGAATTGAAGATACACTACAGAAATATATATGATTTTGATTGGTTTCACGACAGAAAGTACATGTACCTTAAAATTGAGCTGAAAGTAGCGGAAATATTCGATTTTTGCTGATGTTCAAGAGTAAACAAATGATGTCACCTTCCAATACGTGTCCAACTGGCCGGCCTAATATGCAGTCATGAATAGGTTGACATTATTTATACAATTATTACAATGCAGTAGTGTACATAACAGTAAATCATGTTTTTTGTGTGAATAGAAATTAAAAATGGAAAGCAAGTGTAATATAATAGAGGCCTGGAGACATGACTAATGAACAGAGAAAATGTTATTTTAGTGCCAGGAATATCTGCATTGTTTATTCTGGACCCAGTTTGAAATTGGCATCTCTTGAAATTTGCTGAATTACCAGTTTCTGGCCATTTCATTAGGTAATTAACCCTTAAACGGTCCCCACGTATATATACGTTCTCTCGCATAGTGCCCCAAACGTATATATACGTTTCCTTTGTCATTCATTCATTCAACATTGCCATGATAAGCCTGAGTCGCCTAGACATGAAAGAATGGGTGTGCGCACTCACTGTGAGCCATATGAAAAAAATTGGGGATGCCCGGGTACCATATGCTCTTTTTTCCTTAAAAAAAAAAAAAAAAAAAATCTCAAAAAAATCAGGGCGCTATGTGAGAGAATGTATATATACGTTTGGACTGTTTATGGTTAAAATAGGTAAATGGGCAGTGTCTTGCACTCATTCAATAGAATAGAAGGTTTACTAGCAAAATATCTGAGTTTGGTACATTGAAACAATGGAACGGGCATAAATTGGGTAAAATTGCCGATGCGTAAATATCGCCATTCAGTTAAGTGTATTCTAACCTAACCACTCTGTAATCCAGCAAAATCACTAATCTGACATCCTTCAGGTCCGGATGATGCTGGATTAATGATGGTCAACCTGTACTGCATTTGTCATTTTTGCTTAGAAAATTAATGCCCATGCAAAGTTTAAAATTACATGTCATATTTAATGTTTTATATATTATCAGGTAAGAATATGTGCATCAACAAGGCTGGTCTTCAGGTCTTACTCAGTGTTATTGATTATCTTCGTGCTCAAACACCAGACAAGTCTTTTTCTCACAGGTAAGAGTAATAGTTTTGGTTTTGTATCTAAATTGTTCTTCTATTTTGTAAATTGTTAAGAAGTACAGTATGGTACTAATTTACAATAGTAAATAAGTACTAGTTTCCTTCATATTTTTTGTGGGTTCTTTTTCTAAAAATTCACAATATTGTAATGTCCTTTTTCTATTGTTAGTTCTGTATGTGTGTGATATACATTCACTCTGCATCATCACATCTGGCAAAATGTTTTGAAAGATTATTAATGTGTGAAATTAAATGTTGATTGTGTGAGTGAGGTGAGTACAGGTGCCTGATGCCATGGGTCTGCAACACATCTGCTTCATAGAGTAAGGGACACTCTATGTGAATGTGTTCGCACCTGCTTTTTATTTACCATATCCAAGCTAAATGCAATACAGCCTCTCTCTACTTAGCGAAATACTCATTTACTGACGACTCAGACTTACGATGAGGGCTCTGACCAGTATGCATACCTAAATAATGTATATTAGAGCTGATTTCCTCTATTCTGTTTATTACAATATACAGTACATTACTGTATAAACATTTAAATATACTAAAAATGTTACAAATGGTACAAAGCTGACATTAAAGCATTATCAAAGATGGTTGACACAGATTCCCTGATTAGCGATGAATTCATTTGCTGACGTCTTCTTAGAAACAGAACTCCATTGTAAAGTGAGGAGAGGCTGTAATATACAGTGGACCCCCAGTTTACGATATTATTTCATTCCAGAAGTATATTCAGGTGCCATTACTGAATGAATTTGTTCCCATAACGAATATTGTGAATTAGATTAGTCCATTTCAGACCCCCAAACATACACGTACAAACGCACTTGCATAAATACACTTACATAATTGATCGCATTGGGAGGTGATCGTAAAGCGGGGATCCACTGTATTTATTAAATTACGTTAGTAATTTTCTTTAAATTGTGATATACAATTTCTTATTGTGCCATATTAAGATAGAGGTGAGGTAAGTAAATATTAATACTGCAGGATCAGTCAGCATTCTTCACTGGAGGAATAAACTTAATATTTCAGAGGAATATTGTAATAGGTTTCATGGGCATGGAATAATAATAAAAAGCTGTTCATTGAATGCAAATAAAAAAATTTAAAAGTGCATTATAGTACAGTGGAACCTTGGTTTTCGTTTGCTCTGGTTTTTGTCGAATTCAGTTTTCGAGGACTTTTTTTTCATCAAAATTTTGTCCCAGTTTTTGTTCATCACCTCGATTTTCACCGGATGCCTTATCAAACGTATCCACCTGTCTGCACCCACACAAAGCATCCCACGCACATGTTCTGAGTCAATCTGGCTTTGATTCTCGTCAATTGAACAATACCCTGCGCTTTCATATGAAACATTTCATAATAATCCATTGTTTTATGTGCTTGTTTATCGAGTGCTACTGCTAAATAAGCCACCATGGGGCCAAAGAAAGTTCCGAGGAATACAATAGAATTGCTTCAGAGGAGGAGGAAGAGAGAGAGGAGAATATGCCTTCTTCAGTGATTAAGGACAAGTGTGCAAAGTGGAGTGAGTTGCAAAGTTTTGTGGAGAAATATCACACTAAAAAAGCTGTTGCAAGCTGTGTCTGCAACATGTTCAGTGACAATACTTTGTCCCATTTTAGGCAGATATTAAAGAGATGCCAGAAACAGACCTCTCTGGACAGATTGTTTGTTCGACAGAGGTACAGTGACTCTCAGCTGGTCCTAGTGTCAGTAAAAGACAAATAATAACAATAATAATAATAATAATAATAATAATAATAATAATAAGTTTATTTCTTTGTAAAGGTTACAATGTGTAATTACAATTTTGATTTGCTAAATACAAAGATAGCCACTATCATGCCGAGGCATTTCAGGCAAACTAATCGCAATACGTAGTAACTAATTAAAACTAAATAAGATAATAGCACATAGTAATTATACTTACAACCAAACATACAATAGAAGGGAAGTAACCCCGAATAGGGCCTTGATACCTGAAGTCCTTATGGAAGGGGATTCCCCTTCCAAACAATAACCTCTCCTCCCTGTCCTCTCCTCGCCGTCTTCCATACACCAACAAGAGTCTTCAATAAAGGTATAAGTTTTGTTAAATGTTCATTTATCCATTTCATTAGTCCTTTATATTTATTTCTCATTGTTTTCTGTATGTAAAACTATAGTTATTCTCTATAAAATGTATTTTTTGTTAATATTTTTGGGTGTCTGGAATGGATTAATTGGATTTACATTATTTCTTATGGGAAATATTGCTTCAGTTTTCATTGAATTCGGTTTTTGTCAGATTTCCTGGAATGAATTAAAGACGAAAACCAAAGTTCCACTGTATAGGAATGTAGAAAGGTTAAGAATACTGTAGTAATTAGGAAATACATAAATTTCAAATAATGTTGATGGGGAGGTTAGTAAATGTGTGATAATTGAATATGTGACGGGTTAAAAAGATCAATATAAAATTAGTTTTAATAGCAGCAAGACTGCTAGTGTTTAACCTGTAAACGGTCCAAACGTGTATATACGTTCACTACCCCAGTGCCCCGAATATTTTGAAAACTAAAATAATTTTTTTTTTAACCCTTAAATGGTCCAAACGTATATATACGTCCACGTGTGTAGCGCCCCAAATTTTTTGAGAGGAAAAAAATGTTTTTTTTTAATAGCAAAAAAGAGCATATGGTACCCAGGCATCCCCAATTATTTTAATATGGCGCACAGTGAGTGCGCACACCCATTCTCTCATGTCTAGGTGACTCAGGCTTATCATGGCAATGTTGAATGAATGATAAAGAAAACGTATATATACGTTTGGGGCGCTACGCACGTGAACGTATATATACGTTTGGACCGTTTAAGGGTTAATAAAAATAAAGAGCACATTTTTCTAAGTGTTATAGGATTAAAAAAAATTACGGTCAGTACTTACTGAGATATGAGGCTGCGACGTTGGCACTTAATGCTCACCTGACGGCAACATAGAGTCCTGCCGCTTGCAGAAGTTTTGCCGTTATACCATTTTTTCTCAATTTTATATTATTTTATATAATTTTTATGTTCCTCCATGGGGAAGTGGAACAGAATTCTTCCTCCGTAAGCCATGCGTGTCGTAAGAGGCGACTAAAATGCCAGGAGCAAGGGGCTAGTAACCCCTTCTCCTGTACATATTACTAAATATAAAAGGAGAAACTTTCGTTTCTCCTTTTGAGCCACCCTGCCTCTGTGGGATACGGCCGGTGTGTTGAAAGAAGAAGAAGAATTTTTATGTTCTGATAATTACAATTTATTGTAGTTCTTGTCATTTCATAACCAATCTTCATTCTGACACTGATATTAGGTACTGAAATTATACTCAAAATGTCACAAACACATTGACAGGTGGACAGGTGGTCATTTACTGTTGTCTAGGAATATATGCAAAGTATTTATATGTCCCAGCAATGTTTTGGATACACAAGAGTATAGAAGAAGCAGAAGGAAGAAGGAAGAAATTCCCTTGAAGCAATATGTAAGACAAGTGTTCAGTGACAAGCATTCGGGAGGGCAGTGCTAAGATCAGATATGAGATGACATTTGATGGACCCCAGCGAGGGTGCAGAGATAAGACAAGATAGTGCAGAGATAAGAGGAGATAAGCTATGACATTTGATAGGTGCCAGCAAGGGTGCAGAGATAAGGGATGACATTTGATGAGCTCGTATCTCTGATTATCTATCTCTCTGTCTGCTTGTCTCTTTCCATCTCTCTGCTTTTGTCTCTGTCTCAGAGAAAGCCACTGTGAACCAACAGGTATTCTTATGGATTATATCTACAAGTGCAGTATAGCACTTTGGATTTTTTAGGCTATCCTAGGTAATTTACACTATGTCTAATTGTATTTGTGTGTACCTGTGAGATAGACAGAGACAGATAGACAGTTCCTAAACTTGGGGTTAACATTACTTTCCTCTTAAAAGGGGAGTGTTAATATGACATTACATAAGTGAATCCTTGGTGTTTGCTCCAGCTGGTGCTCAATATAACTGCTGCTCCTACAAGGTATTAAGTGGTCCCAGATTTCTTTAATATGTTGCACACCGAGTGTTAAGTCCCATTCTATGCTGACCAGGCATCTCAGCCCAGTCGTGCCAGATTTGGAGGCAGGAAAAATAAAATGTATATTTACGTTTGGGGCACTAGCAGTAAGAACATATATATACGTATGGACCATTTACGGGTTAAGAGAAGTGAAGCATATTATTATGATAAGTCACCACTGTGGTATAAACCACACTTTAGAGAGCAAACTTTACACAACATTTTTATCAGTTCTTAATCATTATGTTGTGAATTATTGTAAACACAGTGTTATATTGTTTTACTGAAGCACATAGTTGGCAACGTATATAGTAACTTACATTGACTTTGCTTGTTAATGAGTTGTCAACAATCAAACTAAATTTTGTTATTAACATTTAATTTTTGTTTTGTATTTGACAGAAGCACAGTGACTCCATGGGAAAGAAACTTGTGGCTAGAGGTGAATTACCTTCAGGTAGCTGAGGCAGCTCACTATTGTGGTGCACACTTTTCTGCACTTCTTTTCCTGCATCTGCATTGTAAGTAACTTATCTATATTCTACTCTGTAGTATCATTATATAGTAATTACTTTTATATATCTACAAAAGTAATACTGTACTATTGTAAGTAACTTATCTATATTCTACTCTGTAGTATCATTATATAGTAATTACTTTTATATATCTACAAAAGTAATACTGTACTATTGTAAGTAACTTATCTATATTCTACTCTGTAGTATCATTATATAGTAATTACTTTTATATATCTACAAAAGTAATACTGTACTATTGCTGTTTCATCTTTAGTATTTAAACAACAGTATAATTTTGTTTTAAATTCTGTTATTTGTAGCATTCATTATTTTTCTTCTAAGCAATTATTTTATTCTATCATTTTGTTACGAAGAAATTGCTAGTGTGTTTCAGCACCTTTGTTTTATAGTTTACAACTCTGGTTTCCTCTTCTCTTAGTCGATGGAATCACAAAATTTTCTCTGTTCTTTTATGATGTTGTCTGTAGTAATTGTCTTTTTTTTTTATCCACCAATTGTATCATATCTGATGTTTCAACCTTCCTTCATAACGTTTGTTTTTCTTTTTCTTTTTAGCCCTGGAAGATCTTGATTTGGTTGCTCATCTTCACAACTCTCTTAGCATGTTCATGTGTTTTTTAGGTGTGGTCATTTTACCGCTACTACCTATTTTATTTTTTTATCATTTTCCTTAGCATATAGAGTATTCCCCTGGTATCCCTGGGGGATACCTTCCAAGGTCTACTGGGGATACCTGACACCCTGGATAGTAGTGAACCCTATATATAAGTCATTTTTTTTTTTTTTACATACTTTTTTTTTCAACAAGTCGGCCGTCTCCCACCGAGGCAGGGTGACCCAAAAAAGAAAGAAAATCCCCAAAAAGAAAATACTTTCATCATCATTCAACACTTTCACCTCACTCACACATAATCACTGTTTTTGCAAAGGTGCTCAGAACACAGCAGTTTAGAAGCATATACGTATAAAGATACACAAACATATCCCTCCAAACTTCTCATATCCCGAACCCCTCCTTTAGAGTGCAGGCATTGTACTTCCCATTTCCAGGACTCAAGTTCGGCTATATAAAAAATAACCGGTTTCCCTCAATCCCTTCACTATATATTACCCTGCTCACACTCCAACAGATCGTCACGTCCCAAATACCATTCGTCTCCATTCACTCCTATCTAACATGCTCATGCACACATGCTGGAAGTCCAAGCCCCTTGCCAACAAAACCTCCTTTACCCCCTCCCTCCAACCCTTTCGAGGACGACCCCTACTCCGCCTTCCTTCCCCTACAGATTTATACGCTCTCCATGTCATTCTACTTTGATCCATTTTCTCTAAATGACCACACAACCTCAACAACCCCTCTTCAGCCCTCTTGACTAATACTTTTATTAACTCCACACCTTCTCCTAATTTCCACACTCTGAATTTTCTGCATAATATTTACACCACACATTGCCCTTAGACAGGACATCTCCACTGCCTCCAACTGCCTCCTCGCTGCTGCATTTACCACCCAAGCTTCACACTCATATAAGAGTGTTGGTACTACTATACTTTCATACATTCCCTTCTTTGCCTCCATAGATAACTTTTTTTGTCTCCACATATACCTCAACTCACCACTCACCTTTTTTCCCTCATCAATTCTATGATTAACCTCATCCTTCATAAATCCATTCGCTGACACATCGACTCCCAAGTATCTGAAAACATTCACTTCTTCCATACTCCTCCTCCCCAATTTGATATCCAATTTTTTTTTATCTAAATCATTTGATACCCTCATCACCTTCCTCTTTTCTATGTTCACTTTCAAATTTCTACCTTTACACACACTCCCAAACTCATCCACTAACCTTTGCAATTTTTCTTTAGAATCTCCCATGAGCACAGCATCATCAGCAAAAAGCAGCTCTGTCAATTCACATTTTGTATTTGATTCCCAATAATTTAATTCCACCCCTCTCCCGAACACCCTAGCATTTACTTCTTTTACAACCCCATCTATAAATATATTAAACAACCATGGTGACACTACACATCCCTGTCTAAGACCTACTTTTACTGGGAAGTAGTCTCCCTCTCTTCTACACACCCTAACCTGAGCCTCACTATCCTCATAAAAACTCTTTACAGCATGTAGTAACTTACCACCTATTCCATATACAGTGGACCCCCGCATAACGATTACCTCCAAATGCGACCAATTATGTAAGTGTATTTATGTAAGTGCGTTTGTACGTGTATGTTTGGGGGTCTGAAAGGAATAATCTACTTCACAATATTCCTTATGGGAATAAATTCGGTCAGTACTGGCACCTGAACATACTTATGGAGTGAAAAAATATCGTTAACCGGGGGTCCACTGTACTTGCAACATATGCCACATTGCTCTCCTATCCACTCTATCATATGCCTTTTCTAAATCCATAAATGCAAGAAAAACTTCCCTACCTTTATCTAAATACTGTTCACATATATGCCTCAATGTAAACACTTGATCTACACATCCCCTACCCACTCTGAAACCTCCTTGCTCATCCGCAATCCTGCATTCTGTCTTACCTCTAATTCCTTCAATTATAACCCTACCATACATTTTTCCTGGTATACTCAGTAAACTCATTCCTCTATAATTTGTACAATCTCTTTTGTCCCCCTTCCCTTTATATAAAGGGACTATACATGCTCTCTGCCAATCCCTAGGTACCTTACCCTCTTTCATACATTTATTAAACAAAAATACCAACCACTCCAACACTATATCCCCCCTGCTTTTAACATTTCTGTCATGATCCCGTCAGTTCCAGTTGCTTTAGCCCCTTTCATTCTACGTAATGTCTCATGCACCTCTCCCACACTCACATCCTGTTCTTCTTCACTCCTAAAAGATGGTATACCTCCCTAGCCAGTGCATGAAATTACCGCTTCCCTTTCTGCGTCGACACTTAAAAGTTCTTCAAAATATTCTCGCCATCTACCCAAAACCTCCATCTCCCCATCTACTAACTCCCCTACTCTGTTTTTAACTAACAAATCCATTCGTTCTCTAGGCTTTCTTAACTTGTTTAACTCCAAAAATTTTTCTTATTTTCTTTAAAATTTCTTGACAGTGCCTCTCCCACTCTATCATCTGCTCTCCTTTTGCACTCTCTCACCACTCTCTTCACCTTTCTTTTACTCTCCATATACTCTACTCTTCTTATAACACTTCTGCTTTGTAAAAACCTCTCATAAGCTAATTTTTTCTCTTTTATCACACCCTTTACTTTATCATTCCACCAATCACTCCTTATTCCTCCTGCACTCACTCTCCTATAACCACAAACTTCTGCCCCACATTCTAATACTGCATTTTTAAAACTATTCCAACCCTCTTCAACCTCCCCACTACTCATACTTGCACCAGCCCACCTTCCTGCCAATAGTTGCTTATATCTCACCCAAACTTCCTCCTCCCTTAGTTTATGCACTTTCACCTCCCTCTTGCTTGTTGTTGCCATTTTCCTCTTTTCCCATCTTCCTCGTACTCTAACTGTAGATACAACTAAATAATGATCCGATATATCAGTTACCCCTCTATAAACGTGTACATGCTGGAGCCTACCCATCAACCTTTTATCCTCCAATACATAATCTAATAAACTTCTTTCATTACATGCTATATCATGCCTTGTAAATTTATTTATCCTCTTCTTCATAAAATATGTATTACTTATTACCAAACCTCTTTATACAACATAGCTCAATTAAAGGCTCCCCATTTTTATTTACCCCTGGCACCCCAAATTTACCTACTACTCCCTCCACATCATTTTTGCCCACTTTAGCATTGAATCCCCAACCACCATTACTCTCACACTTGATTCAAAACTCCCCACGCATTCACTCAACATTTCCCAAAATCTCTCTCTCTCTTCTACACTTCTCTCTTCTCCAGGTGCATATACACTTACTATAACCCACTTTTCACATCCAACCTTTATTTTACTCCACATAATCCTTGAATTAATACATTTGTAGTCCCTCTTTTCCTGCCATAACTTATCCATCAATATTATTGCTACTCCATCTTTAGCTCTAACTCTTTTTGAAACCCCTGACCTAATCCCATTTATTCCTCTCCACTGAAACTCTCCCACCCCCTTCAGCTTTGTTTCACTTAACCCTTTCAGGGTTTCAGCTGTACTAGTACGGCTAATGAGCCAAGGTTTTTGACGTACTAGTACGCCTAAATTCTAGCGCCCTCAAATCTAGTGAGAGAAAGCTGGTAGGCCTACATATGAAAGAATGGGTCTATGTGGTCAGTGTGCGCAGTATAAAAAAAATCCTGCAGCGTAATGAGAAAAAAAAACTTTGACCGTGTGCTTGGATTAAAACAGCGACTTTGCACTGTATTTTCGTATGGTATTTATTGTTGTATTCTAGTTTTCCTGGTCTCATTTTATAGAATGGAAGACATATTACAGAAATTGAGATGAGTTTTGACTGGTTTTACAAAGGAAAGTGCCTTGAAATGAGCTCAAAGTAGCAGAAATGTTTGATTTTTACCAATGTTCAAAAGTAAACAAATCATGCCAAGAGTCCAATACACATCAACTGGTGAGTCTAATATTCTTTCACAAGTGCGCTGATATTATTTATACCATTTCTACACTAATGCAGTAGTCTGCATAACAGTAAATCTTCATTTTTTTTGTGAGGATAAAAATTCAAAGTGGAAAGCAAAAGAATGTAAGAGGGGCCTAGGGTTGTGACTAATGAACAGAGGAAATGTTATTTTAGTGCCAGGAATGTCTTTCTTGTTTATTCTGAACCCTATTCGGAAATTGGCATCTTTTGAAATTTGTGTGAAATTGGCAAAATTGCTAAATTCTGAGCACTGTATTGGATAGTTGAAATCGGTAAATGGGTGGTTTCTTGTACTCATTCGATAGAAAAAATGAAGTTCTAGCGAAATAGTTATGATTTTTGTCAACAAGTACACTGGAATTGGCCGAAAATAGGGCTCAAAGTGGGCAAAATCGCCGATGCGTGAACATCGTTGAGACCGCTAACTTCGCAAGAGCATAATTCCATAAGTTTTCCATTAAATTTCATACTTTTGGTGTCATTATGATCAAGAAAAGATTCTCTATCTTTTCATAAGAATTTTTTTTTTTTTTTTTTTTTTTTTTTTTTTTTTTTTTTTTTTTTTTTTTTTTTTGAAATTTGGCCGACCCTGAGAACAAGTCTCTTAGAGGGCCTGTCGACCCTGAAAGGGTTAAAGCTTGGACATCCAGCTTCTTCTCATTCATAACATCCACAGTCATCTCTTTCTTATCATTTGCACAACATGTATGCACATCCAGACTTCCCACTTTGACAATTTTCTTCTTCTTATTCTTTTTAGTAATTATTACAGGAAAAGGGGTTACTAGCCCATTGTTCCTGGCATTTTAGTTGACTTTTGCAACATGCATGGCTTACGGAGGAAAGATTCTAATTCCTCTTCCCTACGTGGCCCAGTGGCCTGGTGGCTAAAGCTCCCGCTTCACACACGGAGGGACCGGGTTCGATTCCCGGCAGGTGGAAACATTCGACACGTTTCCTTACACCTGTTGTCCTGTTCACCTAGCAGCAAATAGGTACTTGGGTGTTAGTCAACTGGTGTGGGTCACATCCTGGGGGACAAGATTAAGGACCCCAATGGAAATAAGTTAGACAGTCCTCGATGACGCACTGACTTTCTTGGGTTATCCTGGGTGGCTAATCCTCCGGGGTTAAAAATCCGAACGAAATCTTATCTTATCTTATCTTACGGATATAAAAGGAAAAGTAATAAGACCAAGACCTATTAAGATCAAATCAAAGAAAACTCAGATGAGTGTGTATAAATAAACATGTACATGTATGTGTAGTGTGACCTAAGTGTAAGTAGAAGTAGCAAGACATTCCTGTAATCTTGCATATTTATGAGACAGACAGAAGACACCCACAATCCTACCATCATGTAAAACAATTACAGGCTTTCGTTTCACACTCACGTGGCAGGACGGTAGTACCTCCCTGAGTGGTTGCTGTCTACCAACCTACTACCTATAATAATTTTTTTATGTTAATGTCCAGGGTTTATTACCTGGACCTCAGCAATAAGAGTCGCTACTCTCACCGCTGGGCAACGGCAACCTATGATAAAGTTTAATTGATAAATTATGAAAAATAAGTCTAGAATTAGCACTTCACAGCTTTGAATAACTGCAAGCATCTCTAATTTTAAACTTTGGACCAATATTAAGCAAAACTAAGGGTTATTTTTTGTAGGTAGTAGGTTGGTAGACAGCAGCCACCCAGGGAGGTACTGCCGTCCTGCCAAGTGAGTGTGAAACGGAAGCCAGTAATTGTTTTACATGATGGTAGGATTGCTGGTGTCTTTCTTCTGTCTCATAAACATGCAAGATTTCAGGTACGTCTTGCTCCTTCTACTTACACTTAGGTCACACTACACATACATGTACAAGCATATATATACACACACCCCTCTGGGTTTTCTTCTATTTTCTTTCTAGTTCTTGTTCTTGTTTATTTCCTCTTATCTCTGTGGGGAAGTGGAACAGAATTCTTCCTCCGTAAGCCATTCGCGTTGTAAGAGGTGACTAAAATGGAGGGAGCATGGGCCTAGTAACCCCTTCTCCTGTATTAATTACTAAATTTAAAAAGAGAAACTTTAATTTTTCTTTTTGAGCCACCCTGCCTTGGTGGGATATGGCCGGTTTGTTGAAAAAAAAGGGTTATTTTTGGGTCACAGTAACCAGTGGATAACTGAAACTGTGGATACCGAATCCATGGATATGGGAAGGGGGAAGTGTTACTGTATCTGAAGGCTGTTTTATAGTTTATCACTGTAGCATAAGATTTTCTTATTTATGTGATCATTCAGTGATATATATTTTTAGTGACGTCTTCTAGATTCCGTTCTTTAACTCCTTTAGTGTCAGTCCTGTAAAATTATGATTTTGAAGCCAGTGTCAGTCCCGTAGTACTACACCAAAATTCTAGCGGCTTCAAATCTTGCAGGAGAAAGCTGGTAGGCCTACATATGAGAGAATAGGGCTGCGTGGTCAGTGTGCACAGTATAAAAAAAAACCTGCAGCAAGCAGTGCATAATGAGAAAAAAAACTACAACTGTGTTTTGGATTTAAAACAGTGACTTTGCAGTGTATATTTGTATGTTATTTATGGTTGTAGACTCGTTTTCTAGGTCTCATTCGTTAGAATGCAAGATACATTACAGAAATAGGGGTGATTTTGAATGGTTTACCAAATAAAAGTAGCTTGAAATTGAGCTCAAAGTAGTGGAAATGTTAGATTTTTGACAGTGTTCAAGAGTAAACAAACCACTTCACATGTCCAATACACATCCACTGGTGGGTCTTATATGCATTCATGAATGTGCTGATATTATTTATACACTTATTACAATTATGCAGTAGTCTGAATAACAGTAAATCATCTGTTTTGTGTGTGAAGAAAAATTCAAAATAAAAAGCAAGCCTAATATAAGAAGGGCCTGGAGATGTGACTGATAAACAGAGAAAATGTTATGTTAGTGCCACGAATGTCTGCATTATTTATTCTGGTCCCTATTTTGAAATTGCCCTTTCTTGAATTTTGTGTGGCCAAATTAGTAATTTCTGATCGCTTTTTTGTGTGGTTGAAATAGGTAAATGGGCAGTGTCTTGTACTCATTCAATAGAATCTAAGGAGTTCTAGCAAAATAGCTATGAGTTTGGTTGAATGGAACAAAGGAATTGGCCCAAAATAGGGCTCAAAGTGGGTGAAATTGCCAATGCGTAAATATTACAGAGATCGCTAAATTCACGAGAGCATAATTCCATAAGTTTTTCATCAAATTTCGAACTTTTGGTCTTATTACTTTCGGAAAAAGATTCTCTATCAGGGGTCTCATCACTCAGTGTTAATACCCTTTAATACTGATTGCATTGCCTAAGTTTTTCTTGTGATATATTATAGTTTTTTTTTTTATTTCCATTTCGTGGCACGTATCTACAGTACACTATATTTCATCATTCACCTATGACTCCATTTTGTCGTTTGATCATTGTCTTCTTGTTAGGATTTGTAATCATTTCTAATGCTTATTTTGCACAGGACCTTTGTATCATCTGCAGTCATATTCATATAGTTTTTATTCTTGCATGCAAGTCATGTATATGATTTACTAACATTATTGTTGGAAGTGCTGATGCCTGTAGTACCCCACTGGGGGATTTACTTAGATAATCTAGGTATTATAGAAAATGACCTCGACTTCCATATATAAACTAACCTTCATTATATCTTTAAACTTGACACCAGTGTTAGCTATGACATCCCTGTATTGTTGAGTATTTAAAAAAATTAAACAAGTAATTCACATAGTTATGACCAGCTAAATGACTTGTCCAGAAAAGCAGTTCTTCGATAATACAATGTTGTGATAACAGCGACCAGCACCTTGGCACACACAATTCAGCAACAATGTCTATAAAATACCTAATGGTGGGTATATGAAGTGCCTTTTCCTCCTGTGTGTTGGAGGTCCTTTTTGGCATTTACTTCCAAAACAAGCCTGTTTCGTCACAATTAAACACTTGTTCAGGTTTGAATTCTTCACTGTCTATGTACCCCTTAAATTCCTGTACAAACCTCTCAGCCGCCTGTTTGTCTGAACTGGCTGCCTCACCATGTCTTACAACATTGTGTATGCCACTACGCTTCTTAAATCTGTCAAACCAGCCTCTGCTGGCCTTAAATTCACTATCAGCACTGGTTCCAGGAGTTTTCTGTACCAGATCAGCATGCAACTTCCTTGCCTTTTGGCAAAAATAATCGTCTCTGAAACACTATCACCTGCAATCTCTTTATCCTTGATCCACACCAGCAACAACTTCTCAACCTCTTCAATATTTGTGGTCTTTTTTTTGGTTAGCATATTAACACCTTTGTGGTGTGAATATAATGCAGAGAATTCGTAGTTTGGAAGTTAGGAGGAGGTGCGGGATTACCAAAACTGTTGTCCACAGGGCTGAGGAAGGGTTGTTGAGGTGGTTCGGACATGTAGAGAGAATGGAGCAAAACAGAATGACTTCAAGAGTGTATCAGTCTGTTGTGGAAGGAAGGCGGGGTAGGGGTCGGCCTA